>NC_057796.1:267522630-267523254 GCF_018294505.1 Triticum aestivum | reverse complement strand
ACTGTTCATCCAGAGGCAGCATCGATCGGCTTCAGTTAGCAGCAGTAGCGAAGGAATCGCTCGATCGGGTTCAGTTAACAGCCATCGATTGATCGCTCGGGTTCAGTAATGCGTAGCCTACAGTGCAATCGCTCGGGTTAAGTTAGGTGAACGCCTCGCTCGGGTTCAGTTAGAGCCCAACTCCCCGCACCCACGCGCGTACGTGTACGAGAGAAAAGCGCATCGCTCGGCCCCCGACCACCCACCGTAACCGGGAACTCCCTGATATTTTCCTCGCCCTTGCTTCTACCATGGTATTTTCCGTCATGCACGGCCCAAAGAATGTCATGCAGCTGCGTCTCCAGCCCGCCCAGGACAAAAAGCCCATTTTCTGTCATGATTTTTTGTCATAGAAGTAGGAGCCCACCACATGTATGATGATACCGGGTTTTGTCACAATTATCGTCATAGAAGTGTCATAAGTATGACAGGAAAAAATTTCGTTCGGCCCAAAATGTCACGGGTGTGTCTTTTTTTTGTAGTGTGGTGATGTGATCCGTGCAGGGCTTCTCCTAAGCACTGCGAGAACATGACCGGGGGTGTAAACTATGGAGGGGGGCGCCGCACACGGCTAGCAGTTGATGT
>NC_057796.1:267485110-267522383 GCF_018294505.1 Triticum aestivum | reverse complement strand
ATATATATATATAGGTTGGAGAGGAAGAGAGGCAGCCAAGGGGGCACCCCAAGTAGGTCGGATCCTACTTGGGGTCCTCCCCAATTTGGCCTCCCCCTTCCTTATTTTGCCGGAGAAGAAAGGGAAGAGAGAAGAGAGAAAGGAAGGGGGTCGAACCCCCCTTGTTCCTTCTCCAATTCGGCCTCTTGCCTAAGTGGGGGCGCGCCATCCCTTGTGGGATGGTGTGCTCCCCTCTTGTGGCCCATATGGACCATATCTTCTCCCCGGGGATTTCGGTAACCCCTTCGGTACTCTGATATGTACCCGGTACCTTCCGGAACACTTCCGGTGTCCGAATACTATCGTCCTATATATCAATATTTACCTCTCGACCATTTCGGGACACCTCGTCATGTCCATGATTTCATCCGGGACTCCGAACAACATTCGGTCACCAAATCACATAACTCATATAATACAATATCGTCATCGAACGTTAAGCGTGCGGACCCTACGGGTTCGAGAACTATGTAGACATGACCGAGACACCTCTCCGGTCAATAACCAATAGCGGAACCTGCATGCTCATATTGGCTCCCACATATTCTACGAAGATCTTCATTGGTCGTACCGTTATGACATCATACGTTATTCCCTTTGTCATCAGTATGTTACTTGCCCGAGATTCGATCGTCGATATCTTCAGGCCTAGTTCAATCTCGTTACCGGCAAGTATCTTTACTCGTTCCGTAATACATCATCCTGCAACTAACACTTTAGTCACTTTTCTTGCAAGGCTCCTTATGATGTGTATTACCGAGAGGGCCCAGAGATACCTCTCTGATATTCGGAGTGACAAATCCTAATCTCGATCTATGCCAACCCAACAAACACCTTCAGAGATACCTGTAGAGTATCTTTATAATCAGCTAGTTATGTTGTGATGTTTGATAGCACAAAAGGCATTCCTCCAGTATCCGGGAGTTGCATAATCTCATAGTCGAAGGAATATGTATTTGACATGAAGAAAGCAATAGCAATAAAACTGAACGATCATAATGCTAAGCTAACGAATGGGTCTTGTCTATCACATCATTCTCCTAATGATGTGATCCCATTTATCGAATGACAACACATGTCTATGGTTAGGAAATTTAACCATCTTCGATCAACGAGCTAGTCTAGTAGAGGCTTACTAGGGACACGGTATTTTGTCTATGTATCCACACATGTATCAAGTTTATGGTTAATAAAATTCTAGCATGAATAATAAACATTTATCATGAAATAAGGAAATATAAAATAACAACTTTATTATAGCCTCTAGGGCATATTTCCTTCAGTCTCCCACTTGCACTAGAGTCAGTACTCTAGTTCACATCGCCATCTAATTTAACACCAATAGTTCACATCTTTATGTGGTTAACATCCATAGTTCACATCGCCATGTGACCAATAGTCAAAGGGTTTACTAGAATCAATAATCTAGTTCACATCGCTATGTGATTAACACCCAAAGAGTACTAAGGTGTGATCATGTTTTGCTTGTGAGAGAAGTTTAGTCAACGAGTCTGCCACATTCAGATCCGTATGTATTTTGCAATTTTCTATGTCTACAATGCTCTGCATGGAGCTACTCTAGCTAATTGCTCCCACGTTAAATACATATCTAGATCGAGACTTAGAGTAGTCGAGATTAGTGTCAAAGCTTGCATCAACGTAACTCTTTACGACGAACTCTTTATCACCTCCATAACCGAGAAACATTTCCTTAGTCCTCTTTAAGGTAACTAAGAATAATTTTTACCACTGTCCAGTGATCTACTCCTAGATCACTATTCTACCCCCTTGCCAAACTCATGGCAAGGTACACAACAGGTTTGGTACACAGCATGGCATACTTTTATAGAATCTATGGTTGAGGCATAGGGAATGACTTTCATTCTCTCTCTATCTTCTGCCGTGGTCGGGTTTTGAGTCTTACTCAACTTTATACCTTGCAATGCAGGCAAGAACCATTTCTTTGACTGATCATTTTGAACTCCTTCAAAATATTGTCAAGGTATGTACTCATCGAAAATCTTATCAAGCGTCTTGATCTATCTCTATAGATCTTGATGCCGAATACGTAAGCAGCTTCACCGAGGTCTTTCATTGAAACATTCTTATTCAATTATCCTTTTATGCTATCCAAAAATTCTATATCATTTCCAATCAACAATATGTCATCCACATATAATATCAGAAATGTTACAGAGCTCCCACTCACTTTCTTGTAAATACAGGCTTCACTGAAAGTCTGTATAAAACCATATGATTTGATCACCTCATCAAAGTATATATTCCAACTCCGAGATGCTTGCACCAGTCCATAGATGGATCGCTGGAGCTTGCATACTTTGTTAGCACCTTTAGGATCGACAAAACCTTCTGGTTACATCATATACAAGTCTTCTTTAAGAAATCCATTGAGGAATGAAATTTTGACATCCATTTGCCACATTTCATAAAATGTGGCAATTTCTAACATGATTCGGACGGACTTAAGCATCCCTATGGTTGACAAAGTCTCATCGTAGTCAACCCCTTGAACTTGTCGAAACAAGTCGAGCTTTGTAGACAGTAACATTACCATCAGCGTCAGTCTTCTTCTTGAAGATCCATTAAATCTTTATGGCCTGCCGATCATCGGGCAAGTCCACCAAAGTCCACACTTTGTTCTCATATATGGATCCTATCTCAGATTTCATAGCCTCAAGCCATCTGTCAGAATCTGGGCTTATCATAGCTTCTTCATAGTTCGTAGGTTCGCTTGGTCTAGTAACATGACTTCCAAGACAAGCTTACCATACCACTCTGGTGTGGATTGTGCTCTGGTCGACCTACAAAATCCAGTAGTAACTTGATCTAAAGTTTTATGATCATCATCATTAGCTTCCTCTCTAGTTGGTGTAGGCATGACAGGAATAGTTTTCTCTGATGTACTACTTTCCAATTCGAGAGAAGGTACATTTACCTTATCAAGTTCTACTTTCCTCCCACTAACTTCTTTCGAGAGAAACTCCTTCTCTAGAAAGGTTCCATTCTTGGCAACAAAGATCTTGCCTCTGAATCTGTGGTAGAAGGTGTACCCAATTGTTTCCTTAGGGTATCCAATGAAGCCGCACTTCTCCGATTTGGGTTCGATCTTATTAGGCTGAAGCCTATTCACATAAGTATTTCAACCCCAAATTTTAAGAAACGACAGCTTAGGTTTCTTGCTAAACCACAGCTCATATGGTGTCATCTCAATGGATTTAGACGGTGCCCTATTTAACGTGAATGCAGTTGTCTCTAATGCATAACCCCAAACGATAGTGGTAAATCGGTAAGAGACATCATATATCGCACCATATCTAACAAAGTGCGGTTCCGATGTTCGGACACACCATTACATTGTGGTGTTCCAGGTGGCATGAGTTGTGAAACAATTCCACATTGTTTAAAATGAAGGCCAAACTCGTAACTCAAATATTCGCCTACACGATCAGATCGTAGAAACTTTATTCTCTTGTTATGATGATTCTCCACTTCACTCTGAAATTCTTTCAACTTTTCAAATGTTTCAGACTTTTGTTTCATCAAGTAGATATACCCATATCTACTTAAATCATCAGTCTGAGAAAATAATGATACCCGCCGCGTACTTTCAATACTCATTGGACCGCATACATTGGTATGTATTATTTCCAATAAGTTATTAGCGCGCTCCATTGTTCCGGAGAACGGAGTTTTTAGTCATCTTGCCCATGACGCATGGTTCGCAAGTATCAAATGTTCATAATCAATTGATTCCAAAAACCCATCAGTATGGAGTTTCTTCATGCCCTTTACACCAATATGACCTAAACGGCAGTGCCACAAGTATGTTGCACTATCATTATCAACTTTGCATCTTTTGGCATCAATACTATGAATATGTGTATCACTACGATCGAGTTTCAATAAACCATTAACATTGGGTGTATGACCATAGAAGGTTTTACTCATGTAAACAGAATAATAATTATTCTCTGTCTTAATAATGAATAACCGTATTGCAAAAACATGATCCTATCTTGTTCATGCTCAACTAAACACCAAATAACATTTATTTAGGTTCAACACTAATCTCGAAAGTATAGGGAGTGTGCGATGATGATCATATCAATCTTGGAACCACTTCCAACACACATCGTCACTTCACCCTCAACCAGTCTCCATTTATTCTGCAACTCCTGTTTCGAGTTACTAATCTTAGCAACCGAACAGGTATCAAATACCCAGGGGCTACTACAAGCACTAGTAAGGTACACATCAATAACATGTATATCAAAAATACCTTTGTTCACTTTGCCATCCTTCTTATCCGTCAAATATTTGGGGTAGTTCCGCTTCTAGTGACCATTTCCTTTGCAGTAGAAGCACTCAGTTTCAAGCTTAGGTCCAGCTTTGGGCTTCTTCATGGGAGTGAAAACTTGCTTGCCATTCTTCTTGAAGTTCCCTTTCTTTCCCTTGCCCTCTTTCTTGAAACTAGTGGTCTTGTCAACCATCAACACTTGATGCTCTTTCTTGATTTCTAACTTTGTCGATTTTAGCATCGCGAAAAGCTCGGTGTCGGTGCAACAGACCCAGGGAATGTTGACCTAACTGTGCACAGGCACAAGATCAAGAGTGGAGCACCAGAACAAGAGACCAATAGACTCAACGAACCAGCTAACAGATCAGAAGGAACCAAGACTGAGGCAGAGGAGCCAAATATTACTAAGGAAGAAGGCTCCCTTGCAGGGCAGGCAAGGCCACCCCAAGAATAAGAGGACCTAGGCGTCCCAGCAGGGCCTACCAGGACTCGCTGAGACCAGATCACCCCACCGACTGCTCCACCACGACCCACGTCGTGGATCAGTGCGGTGTCAAGACGCAGGATGATTAAGTGGCAACCATTCGCCACATGGCGGCCACTTTCTACCAAGTGAACCCACAAATGATACCCGTCTAGAGACGTGTCAAGCGAGCAAGCGTGGAGCTGGCGAATTAGCCTAGCAAGCTTTGTCGGGTGACCAATGACGTGACACTAAGCGGTGCATTAAATGCACGCTGTCAGCCTGGAGAGTTAGGTATGATTGCACTGTTTGCTATCATACCAGTGTCGAATGACCAAATTGCCACTGTGGTGACCCCTTGGACTATAAATGGAGGCCCATGGCAACGATTAGAGGGGTTGGAAACTTAGATCACACACACCCCCGTACGCGTGTAGTCGCCACTGCCCCGAAGCGACCCTGCCGGGCAAGTGTACAACGCACAACCACCACCTTTTCCCAATCAATCCACCAAAGCAGGAGTAGGATTTTACGCCTCACGGCGGCCCAAACCTGGGTAAAACTACCTGTGCGATCCCTGTCGTGTTGCCTTGCGTTGGTCTGCTCTTTGTGCAACACGACTCCCCCCTGCCGATCCAGCAAGGGGTTGTCCTAGTCCCATAGGAGGTCGTGGTTTCCTGCGACATCTTTGGCGCGCCAGGTAGAGGGATCACTGGCGCGAACCTGAAGACGTAAGCAGCGCGTCATCTTCATCGCCATCTGCATCGTCAACGGTGCCATCGACCATGGCGCCCAAGAAGAAATCAGCTCCTCCAGCTCATCCATCCACCTCGAAGGCTCCACTACCCAGGCCTCCAACGCTGCGGGGGGCGCGGAGACGCGCGAGGGAGCGAACGCTGTGGGGGTGTGGCCGGAGCAGGCGGCACCGCCACCATTCCCCTCGCGGCAAACACGGGAGCAGAAGATGCCGGAGGAGAGCGACATCAGCAACACCCCGACGGCCGCGCTCCGGCCGTTCACGGGTGCAGCCATAGCAATGGCACTCGGTCCGGGGCGAGCCACCGCCCTGCGGCCGTCCTCGTCGCGGGCACGACCGCTGCGTGTGCGCACTCACCGGGATGGGCCGACCAAACCGGCGTGCCCAACGAAGCTGATGACCCTCAAGCACCTCCGCCTCGCCACCCTGCTGCCCAGATGGTTGCACCACAGCAGTGGGGGCGCAGTGCAGCTGCCGCTGGCTCCGCCAGGAGCCGAGCGACGGCGCGATCGACATCGTCATCGTCTATGCCAAGCATGGCCTCGGAGGCCATGGCGCGGGCCCAGCTGCTGCTAAGGTTTCCACCGGTGGCCGAGCAGATGGACGAGTGGCGAGCCACCATCCAAAGTCTGCTCGGCTTTGCCGAAGCCGAAGGCTCACGACGAGCTGCCCCGCCGCGACCTCCCCAAGCCACGGCAACATCCCATGCCGCTGCCCACACGGGGGAGGCCGTCCCCATGGTACAATCCCTGCCGCGGCGGCCGGCGCGGGCGCAACCAAATCAAGACCTCGACGGCGCCTCGATGGCCTCTTCCGATCCTCGGACACGTCCAGGCCAACGACGAATCCCGGAAGGAGGGCGGAGGGGAGACATGTGCGTCACCGAGCGGTGTCACGGCAACCTCCTCCGAGCCAACAGGCACGACGGCCCCACATCGACGAACCCACTCTTGGCACTGAAGGGATCCTACCCTTCAAGGTTGGCTGCCCTGCCTTCACCCATGAGTTGCGGCAAGTCTGTTGGCCGACCGTTCGCATGTTCAAGCAAGAGATACCTGAGAAGTACGACGGAAGACTGAACCCGACAGAGTTCCTGAGCATCTACACCGTCGCTGTTCAGGCTGCCAGGGGAAGAGATGAGAAGTTGTTCGCCAGCTACTTCCCGTTGGCACTCAAATCCAACGTGAGGTCTTGGCTGATGCATCTACCAGAGAACTCCATTTCGTCATAGGCAGATCTATGCCATGAGTTCATCGGCGCCTTCACCGGTAGCCACCAAGAGCCGGGCCGCCCCGGTGATCTGCAACTTCTCCAGCAGAAGGAAGGAGAGACCCTCCGTAAGTTTTTGCAAAGGTTCAGTAAAGTTCATAGGAATATTCCAAATATCCATCCGGCAGCTGTGATAGCTGCCTTCCAGTCCAATGTGCGCAACCACCGAATTCGTGCCAAGATGAACGTGCGGTTGCCCAAGACGTGGTCTTCTCATTTGTGTGGATAAGATGTACCGAGACGTGGTCGCGGCAGAGGCTGCGACGGAAGCAGTTCCCGCCAAGGAGAGCAAAGGGAAGAAACAGGATTGTAAGGCCTCTAGCAAAGAGTCCGAGAAGCGTGACCCCTCCGAGTGCACGGCACCCGTTGATGACGTGCCAGAGTGTTCCAACAGCAAGAGATCTAAGGTTGCTGCTCCGCAAGTGAAAAAGGTCCCGGCAGGGCTAGCTGGCGTCGATGGTACTTTCACCATCTGCGTGCTCGTTGCCTTCCCGCGGGCGAATATCGATGTGTTTTCTTGGCAACCATCTAATATCCCCGGTGTTCCCAGGGAGGTAATCGAGCACCACCTTGCTGCATACCCACACGGCAGACCTGTTAAGGAAAAAGTCCAAAAGCAGGCCTTGGAGAGGCAACAGTTCATTGTAGAAGAAATCAAGAAGCTTCAAGCAGCTGGTTTGGTCAGAGGAGTGCTACATCCCACTTGGCTAGCAAACCCAGTAGTAGTCCGAAAGGCGAACGGGAAGTGGAGGTTGTGCATTGACTTCACAGACCTCAACAAGGCTTGCCCGAAGGACCCGTTCCCCTTGCCGCGTATTGATCAGATAGTGGATTCCACCTCAGGTTGCGACTTTCTCTCATTTCTGGACACCTATGATGGGTACCAACAAATCTTCATGTCAAAGGAAGACGAGGAGAAGACATCATTCATCACTCCATGTGGTACGTATTGCTTTATCCGCATGCCGTTCGGATTAAAGAGTGTCGGGTCCACCTTTGCAAGCGCAGTCCAGATTGGTTTTGAACCAACTGCACAGAAACATTGAGGCTTATATGGATGACATTGTGGTCAAAACCGAAGACAGGGCAACTCTCATTCAGGATTTGGAGGAGACGTTTGCAAATCTGCGCAAGATCAACTTGAAGCTAAACCTAGAGAAATGTGTGTTTGGTGTCCCCTCCGGCAAGCTGCTTGGATACTTTGTGTGCCACAGGGGGATCGAAGCCAATCCTGACAAGATCAAGGCCACCGAACAGATCCAAGCGCCAAGGACAGTCAAAGATGTGAGGTACCTAACGGGATGCGTTGCCGCACTTAGCAGATTCATATCCATGTCTACCGAGCGTGCCCTGTCGTTCTTCAAAATTTTGAAGAAGGCAGGTCCCATGAAATGGACCCCTAAAGCAGATGTAGCTTTGCAAGAGCTGAAGACCTACCTGTCCTCCGTACCTACTCTGGTTGCACCCAAGCTTCAGGAGCCGTTGTTGTTGTACTTGGCGGCAACAAATCAAGTGGTCAGTGCAGCCTTAGTAGCACAGCGAGAAGTGGATGAGAAAGAGAGTGAGCAGAGGCCACCAGGGCTATAGAAGGATCAGAGCAGCAGTGAGCACGACAATGATGACGACCCCAAGGACGCGGCAAGGAAGAAGGTGGTGCAGCGCCCAGTGTACTTCGTCAGCTCCTTATTATAGGAGGCTAGATCGAGGTACTCTGGTGTGCAAAAGTTGATCTTTGGCCTCACCATGGCCTCAAGGAAACTGCGCCACTACTTCCAAGCCCATGAGATCACGGTTGTTACTTGTTTCCCGTTGCAAGGGATACTCTGAAACCCATAGGCTACCGGCAGAATAGTGGAGTGGGCTTTGGAGTTATCCAGGTTTGGTTTAAGGTTTGAGAGCACATCAACTATCCAGAGCAGGGCATTGGCAGAGTTTATTGCTGAATGGACGCCAACCCCTGACGAGGAAGTGACAGAGACAGTTTTCCCCGGCAAGGAAGCACCCCAAGAATGGATTATGTATTTTGATGGTGTTTTTTTCCTGCAAGGTGCGGGGGCTGGCGTGCTTCTTGTTGCCCCCACCGGGGAGCACTTGAAGTACGTCGTCCAGATGCATTTTGCACGGGAAGAAGCCACCAATAATACAACAGAGTATGAAGGGCTCCTTGCCGAGCTCAGGATTGCAGCAGAATTGGGAACCAAGAAGCTGGTCATTCGAGGAGACTCGAAGCTGGTGGTGAGGCAAGTTAACAAGGATTATGAAAGTCCATTAACGGAGGCATATGTCGAGGAAGTGAGAAGATTGGAGGAGCACTTTGACGGATTGCAAACAGAGCACGTACCCCGTGCGAAAAACAGCATAGCTAATCATTTGTCAAAGTGTGTTGCGCAGAAGCTTCCTGTGGAACCACGGACTTTTGTTCTCCGTATTACTCAGCCTCCGTATCCCCGGTAACAATGGCTCGGAAGAGGAGAAAGTTGGACACCGGAAAGCCTCTCCCGGTCGAGCCGTCCGCTCCCGGCAGAGACCCTGCCGGAAACAACTCCTCATAGCCTCCCGGACCACCCCCTCCTGCCGGGTCCATGGACCCCGCGCACTAGGCTAGTGCTCCCGCAGCAGAGGAGGTGCTGCTAGTCCTTGTTGCCGAGCCACAGGCTCCAACCTGGGCAAGGCACATTGTCCGCTTCCTCCAAACCGGAGAGCTTCCCGGCGATCAATACGAAGCTAAAAGACTAGCCCGGAGGGCCAGTATGTATCAGTTTGTCGATGACACTCTATACAGAAGGAGGCCCAATGGTGTGAAATTGAAGTGTGTCTGCCAGGAAGAAGGAAAGGAACTGCTGGCTGAGATACACAAAGGAATGTGCGGCTCCCACATTGGATCAATGGCATTAGTTGGGAAAGCATTCTGGCAAGGATTCTATTGGCCCATAGCCCTCCAAGATGCAGTCGAGCTAGTCACTAAGTGTGGAGCTTGCCAGTTCCATTCCAAGAAAACCCACCCGCCTGCCCAAGCTCTTCAGATAATCCCTCTATCATGGCCATTTTCGGTCTGGGGGCTCGATATCCTCGGCCCCTTCCCCCGAGCAATCGGGGGCTTTGAATTCTTGTTTGTTGCCATCGACAAGTTTACAAAGTGACCAGAAGTGACTGCAGTGAGGAAGGTGAATGCTCTGTCAGCTATCAAGTTCTTGAAAGATCTGGTGTGTCGTTTTGGAGTTCCGGCAAGGATCATCACTCACAACGGCACCCAGTTCACGAGCCACGCCTTCATGCAATATGTTCATGCCCTCGAATGCAAGATCTCATTCGCCTTTGTGGCACACCCCTGGAGGAATGGACAAGCTGAGAGGGTGAACGCTGAAGTGCTATGCGGACTAAGACAAGAACCTTGGATACGCTGCAGAAGCACAGCAAGCGGTGGAACGAGGAGTTGCCGGTAGTTCTCTAGTCCCTCAGAATGACACCAAACCAAGCTACCTGGTAGAATCCCTTCTCCCTAGTCTACGGGGCAGAAGCAGTTATCCCCATGGGACTCATTTACGGGTCGCCTTGAGTACTTGCTGATGTCTACTACACAACCTTCTTCTTGTAGACGTTGTTGGGCCTCCAAGTGGAGAGGTTTGTAGGACAGTAGCAAATTTCCCTCAAGTGGATGACCTAAGGTTTATCAATCTGTGGGAGGCGTAGGATGAAGATGGTCTCTCTCAAACAACCCTGCAACCAAATAACAAAGAGTCTCTTGTGTCCCCAACACATCCGATACAATGTAAATTGTATAGGTGCACTAGTTCGGCGAAGAGATGGTGATACAAGTGCAGTATGGATGGTAGAATAGGTTTTTGTAATATGAAAATATAAAAACAGCAAGGTAACTAATAATAAAAGTGAGCACAAACAGTATTGCAATGCGTTGAAACAAGGCCTAGGGTTCATACTTTCACTAGTGCAAGTTCTCTCCACAATAAGAACATAATTGGATCATATAACTATCCCTCAACTTGCAACAAAGAGTCACTCCAAAGTCACTAATAGCGGAGAACAGACGAGGAGATTATGGTAGGGTACGAAACCACCTCAAAGTTATTCTTTCCAATCAATCCGTTGGGCTATTCCTATAAGTGTCACAAACAGCCCTAGAGTTCGTACTAGAATAACACCTTAAGACACAAATCAACCAAAACCCTAATGTCACCTAGATACTCCAATGTCACCTCAAGTATCCGTGGGTATGATTATACGATATGCATCACACAATCTCAGATTCATCCATTCAACCAACACATAGAACCTCAAAGAGTGCCCCAAAGTTTATACCGGAGAGTCAAGACGAAAACGTGTGCCAACCCCTATGCATAGGTTCATGGGCGGAACCCGCAAGTTGATCACCAAAACATACATCAAGTGAATCACGTGATATCCCATTGTCACCACAGATACGCACGGCAAGACATACACCAAGTGTTCTCAAATCTTTAAAGACTCAATCCGATAAAATAACTTCAAAGGGAAAACTCAATCCATTACAAGAGAGTAGAGGGGGAGAAGCAACATAAGATTCAACTATAATAGCAAAGCTCATGATACATCAAGATCGTGCCAAATCAAGAACACGAGAGAGAGAGAGATCAAACACATAGCTATTGGTACATACCCTCAGCCCCGAGGGTGAACTACTCCCTCCTCGTCATGGAGAGCGCCGGGATGATGAAGATGGCCACCGGTGAGGGTCCCCCCCTCCGGCAGGGTGCCGGAACAGGTCCCGAGAGGTTTTTGGTGGCTACAGAGGCTTGCGGCGGCAGAACTCCCGATCTATTCTGTTCCCCGATCGTTTTTGGGTATATGGATATATATAGGCAGAAGAAGTACGTCAGGGGAGCCACAAGGGGCCCACGAGGGTGGAGGGCGCGCCCGGGGGGTGGGCGCACCCCCCTTCCTC
Source organism: Triticum aestivum (assembly GCF_018294505.1). Classification (NCBI taxonomy): domain Eukaryota; kingdom Viridiplantae; phylum Streptophyta; class Magnoliopsida; order Poales; family Poaceae; genus Triticum; species Triticum aestivum. The sequence continues at coordinate 267,510,598 of NC_057796.1, read as the reverse complement.
GTGCCTCCCTCGTTGCTTCCTTGACGTGGAGTCCAAGTCTCCCTGGTTGCTTTCCTTCCAAAAATAACTTCTCCAGAAGGTTTCATTCCGTTTCGACTCCGTTTGATATTCCTTTTCTTCGAAACACTGAAACAAGGGAAAAAACAGGAACTGGCACTGGTCTCTGGGTTAATAGGTTAGTACCAAAAGTAATATAAAAGTGCATAATAAAGCCCATAAAACATCCAAGATGGATAATATAATAGCATGGAACAATCAAAAATTATAGATACGTTGGAGACGTATCAGCATCCCCAAGCTTAATTCCTGCTCGTCCTCGAGTAGGTAAATGATAAAAACAGAATTTTTGATGTGGAATGCTACTTGGCATAATTTCAATGTAATTCTTCTTAATTGTGGTATGAACATTCAGATCTGAAAGATTCAAGATAAAAGTTCATATTGACATCAAAGTAATAATACTTCAAGCATACTAACTAAGCAATTATGTCCTCTCAAAATAACATGGCCAAAGAAAGTTCATCCCTACAAAATCATATAGTTTAGTCATGCTCCATCTTCGTCACACAAGAATGCTCACATCATGCACAACCCCGATGACAAGCCAAGCAATTGTTTCATACTTTAGTAATCTCAAACTTTTTCAACCTTGACGCAATACATGAGCGTGAGCCATGGATATAGCACTATGGGTGGAATAGAATATAATGATGGGGGTTATGTGGAGAAGACAAAAAAGGAGAAAGTATCACATCAACGAGGCTAATCAATGAGCTATGGAGATGCCCATCGATTGATGTTAATGCAAGGAGTAGGGATTGCCATGCAACGGATGCACTAGAGCTATAAATATATGAAAGCTCAACAAAAGAAACTAAGTGGGTGTGCATCCAACTTGCTTCCTCACGAAGACCTAGGGCACTTGAGGAGGCCCATTGTTGGAATATACAAGCCAAGTTCTATAATGAAAAATTCCCACTAGTATATGAAAATGACAAAACAAGAGACTCTCTATCATGAAGATTGTGGTGCTACTTTGAAGCACAAGTGTGGTAAAAGGATAGTAACATTGTCCCTTCTCTCTTTTTCTCTCATTTTTTTGGGCCTTCTCTTTTTTTATGGCCTTTTTTTATTCCTCACTTGGGACAATGCTCTAGAAAATGATGATCATCGCACTTCTATTTATTTACAACTCAATGATTACAACTCGATACTAGAACAAAGTATGACTCTATATGAATGCCTCCGGCGGTGGACCGGGATATGCAATGAACCAAGAGTGACATGTATGAAAGAATTATGAATGGTGGCTTTGCCACAAATACTATGTCAACTACATGATCATGCAAAGCAATATGACAATAATGGAGCATGTCATGATGAATGAAACGGTGGAAAGTTGCATGGCAATATATCTCGGAATGGCTATGGAAATGCCATAATAGGTAGGTATGGTGGCTGTTTTGAGGAAGATATAAGGAGGTTTATGTGTGAAAGAGCGTATCATATCACGGGGTTTGGATGCACTGGCGAAGTTTGCACCAACTCTCAATGTGAGAAAGGGCAATGCGCGGTACCGAAGAGGCTAGCAATGATGGAAGGGTAAGAGTGCGTATAATCCATGGACTCAACATTAGTCATAAAGAACTCACATACTTATTGCAAAAATCTACAAGTCATCAAAAACCAAGCACTCCGCGCATGCTCCTAGGGGGATAGATTGGTAGGAAAAGACCATCGCTTGTCCCCGACCGCCACTCATAAGGAGGACAATCAAAGAACACCTCATGTTTCAAATTTGTTACATAACGTTTACCATACGTGCATGCTACGGGACTTGCAAACTTCAACACAAGTATTTCTCAATTTCACAACTACTCAACTAGCACAACTTTAATATCATTACCTCCATATCTCAAAACAATCATCAAGCATCAAACTTCTCTTAGTATTCAACACACTCATAAGAAAGTTTTTACTAGTCTCGAATACCTAGCATATTAGGATTAAGCAAATTACCATGATGCTTAAGACTCTCAAAATAATATAAGTGAAGCATGAGAGTTCATCTATTTCTTTAAAATAAAACCACCATTGTGCTCTAAAAGATATAAGTGAAGCACTAGAGCAAATGACAAACTACTCCGAAAGATATAAGTGAAGATCAATGAGTAGTCGAATAATTATACAACTATGTGAAGACTCTCTCTCATTTAAGAATTTCAGATCTTGGTATTTTATTCAAACAGCAAGCAAAACAAAATAAAATAACATGACGCTCCAAGCAAACACATATCATGTGGTGAATAAAAATATAGCTCCAAGTAAAGTTACCGATGAATGAAGACGAAAGAGGGGATGCCATCCGGGGCATCCCCAAGCTTAGGCTCTTGGTTGTCCTTGAATATTACCTTGGGGTGCCTTGGGCATGCCCAAGCTTAGGCTCTTTCCACTCCTTATTCCATAGTCCATCGAATCTTTACCCAAAACTTGAAAACTTCACAACACAAAACTTAACAGCAAATCTCGTGAGCTCTGTTAGCGAAAGAAAACAAAACACCACTTAATGGTACTGTAATGAACTCATTCTTTATTTATATTGGTGTTAAACCTACTGTATTCCAACTTATCTATGGTTTATAAACTATTTTACTAGCCATAGATTCATCAAAATAAGCAAACAACACACGAAAAACAGAATCTGTCAAAAACATAACAGTCTGTAGTAATCTGTAACTAACGCAAACTTATGGAACTCCAAAAATTCTAAATAAATTGCTGGACCTGAGGAATTTGTCTAGTAATTATCTTCAAAAATAATTAACTAAATAGCACTCTCCAGTAAAAAGTTGAAGCTAATCTCGTGAGCGCTAAAGTTTCTGTTTTTTACAGCATGATCATAAAGACTTCACCCAAGTCTTCCCAAAGGTTCTACTTGGCACAAACACTAATTAAAACACAAAACCACATCTAAACAGAAGCTAGATGGATTAATTATTCCTAAACAGAACAAAAAAGCAAGAAACTAAAATAAAATTGGGTTGCCTCCCAACAAGCGCTATCGTTTAACGCCCCTAGCTAGGCATGATGATTTCAATGATGCTCACATAAAAGATAAGAATTGGAACATAAAGAGAGCATCATGAAGAATATGACTAGAACATTTAAGTCTAACCCACATCCTATGAATAGGGATTTTGTGAGCAAACAATTTATGGGAACAATAATCAACTAGCATAGGAAGGCAAAACAAGCATAACTTCAAAACTTTAAGGACATAGAGAGGAAACTTGATATTATTGCAATTCCTACAAGCATATATTCCTCCCTCATAATAATTTTCAGTAGCATCATGAATGAATTCAACAATATAACCAGAACCTAAAGCATTCTTTTCATGATCTACAAGCATAGAAAATTTACTATTCTCCTCATAATCAAAATTCTTCTCATGAATAGTAGTGGGAGCAAACTCAACAAAATAACTATCATATGATTGAAAATTAAGATCAAATGACAAGTTTCATGGTTATCATTATTCTTTAAAGCATACGTGTCATCACAATAATCATCATAGATAGGAGGCATGCTTTCATCATAATAAATTTGCATTCAAAACTTTGGAGGCTAAAAATATCATCTTCATTAAACGTAGCATCCCCAAGCTTGGGACAAACATTAATTGCAGCAAATATATTCTCAAAAACATCATCTTCATCAAACATAGCATCCCCAAGCTTGGGCCTTTTCATATCATAAACATAATCACTCTCATCATTAATAGTATGGATAGCACCAATAGTATAGCAATTATCATATTATTCCAAGCAAGTGCCAAAAAGATTTTCAAGATCATAAGAAGTATCATTATCTTCCCAATCATAATCATCACAAGCAATAGGCATAACTAGATCATCATCAGGTGCATCATCTTCCACAATTATTTTTGATTCATTTTCATGAGGCATAACAATAATAGGAGCAACATTATTTGGGAGAGATATCTTTTTACCTCTCTTACCTTTTCTTTTCTTCTTCTTCACCACATCATGTGTGGGTTCAATCCTCTTTTTGGAGCTCCTTATTAATGAGATTGGTTGAATAGAAGGCTCCTCCTCGTTACCTGATTCATCATAAGAAATAATAGGAGGATATTGGGAAGTCTCTTCCCTTTCATTAGTATTCTCTTCATCTTCTATTTGGTTTCTTTTCTTTATGTAGTTGGCAATATAAGGATTTTCAATGCAATTCACCGCACAATACATATAAATTTCCTCTAGATCAAAATGAAGAACTCTATCAAGGGCAAATTCTGGAATGACCTTAGTTATACGTTTCATTTCTTCATAACCCAAGACCAAACTAAGTTCATTATGATGTGCAAGGGAAATCAAGTCATCACAATTTTTGGACACGATACGATCATGAAACAATTTGCATTGGGTACTGAAATGATCATGTTCATTGCAAAGTTCACAAGTATGGCTAAGAAAAAATAAATTTTCAACACAAACATCTAGCCTTTCTTGCAATAATTTAGTTTCTAAATGCTTATGCCTCTTGCAATATCTATCTTCCCTATTTGGTGTGTACTTGCAAACCCAATACACTCCACAAAAATCGACATGCTTATAAGAGATATTTTCATCATGACTAGTGCAATCATCATTAGTACTATGGATATTCAAGGAGTTCATACTAACAGCATTGCAATCATGCTCATCATTCAAAGATTTAGTGCCAAACATTTTAATGCATTCTTCTTCTAACACTTTGGCACAATTTTCCTTTCCATCATACTCACGAAAGATATTAAAAAGATGAAGCGTATGAGGTAAACTCAATTCCATTTTTTTGTAGTTTTATTTTGTAAACTAAATTAGTGCTAAAACAAGAAACAAAAAGATTTGATTGCAAGATCTAAAGATATACCTTCAAGCACTCACCACCCCGGCAACGGCGCCAGAAAAGAGCTTGATGTCTACTACACAACCTTCTTCTTGTAGACGTTGTTGGGCCTCCAAGTGCAGAGGTTTGTAGGACAGTAGCAAATTTCCCTCAAGTGGATGACCTAATGTTTATCAATCCGTGGGAGGCGTAGGATGAAGATGGTCTGTCTCAAACAACCCTGCAACCAAATAACAAAGAGTCTCTTGTGTCCCCAACACACCCGATACAATGGTAAATTGTATAGGTGCACTAGTTCGGCGAAGAGATGGTGATACAAGTGCAGTATGGATGGTAGATATAGGTTTGTGTAATCTGAAAATATAAAAACAGGAAGGTACACTACAAAAAAAAGACATCCGTGACATTTTGGGCTGAACGAAAAAAAATTCTGTCATACATATGACACTTCTATGACGATAATTGTGACAAAACCCGGTATCATCATAGATGTGGTGGGCTCCTACTTCTATGACAAAAAATCATGACAGAAAATGGGCTTTTCGTCCTGGGCGGGCCGGAGACGCAGCTGCATGACATTCTTTGGGCCATCCATGACGGAAAAAACCATGGTAGAAGCGAGGGCGAGGAAAATTTCAGGGAGTTCCCGGTTACGGTGGGAGGTCGGGGGCCGAGCGATGCGCGTTTCTCTCGTACACGTACGCGCGTGTGTGCGAGGCGTTGGCTCTAACTGAACCCGAGCGAGGCGTTAGGCTCTAACTGAACCCGAGCGATTGCACTACAGGCTACACGTTACTGAACCCGAGCGATCGATCGATGGCTGTTAACTGAACCCGATCGAGCGATTCCTTCGCTACTACTGCTAACTGAAGCCGATCGATGCTGCCTTTGGGATGAACAGTGAGCGTTGCGGGGGGTTTGGATGAACAGTGAGCGGTGGCGTTGCCTCTGGATGAACAGGACCCCGTGGTGTGGTGGAGGGCTGGATGAATAGTAGATGGTGGAGGGGTGGTTGAACAGGACCCCGTGGTGTGGAGGGCTGGATGAACAGTACACGGTGGAGGGGTGCCCGTGGAGGGGTGGTTGAACAGTAGCCGGTGGAGTAGCGCACGGTGGAGGCTGGATGAACAGGAGCCCGTGGAGGCTGGAGGAGGTCGACGGTGGAGATGAACAGTATCCCGTGGAGTCCCGTTTTGCGGTACGCCACACCCCTCCCGATGAACATGACCCCCGTTTCGACCGTAGGAGGTCCGTTTCGTCCGTTTTGCGGTACGCCACACCCCTCCCGATCAAAAGGACCCCTGTTTCGACCGTAGGAGGTCCGTTTCGTCCATTTTGTGGTACGCCACACCCCTCCCGATCAACAGGACCCCCGTTTCGACCGTAGGAGGTCCGTTTCCTCCGTTTTGCGGTACGCCAGACCCCTCGCGATCAACAGGACCCCGTTCCGAACGTAGGAGGTCCGTTTCCTCTGTTGTGTGGTACGCCAGGCCTCGTTTCCATCGCCTGTTCCGTCCAAGCCCTCCCGATGAACACGACCACGCATTCCGTTCCGACCCAGCCGGTTGGCTCCCACGCGTTTCGTTGCCTCCCGATGAACACGACGCATTCCGTTGCCTCCCCATTAACACGACGCATTCCGTTGCCTCCCCATGAACATGACGACGACGTTGTTTCTCCGTTCCGACCCAGCCATGTACACGAGCCCTGGCCGTACGTATGCGTGAGTAGGCGTTCGAGACCCCGGCCGTATGTACACATACGTGGTCGTATTTTCTTTCTTGCACCCTGGCCGCTGTACATACGTGTACATGCTACGTGCGCGCCTCTACTACGACACGTACGCGCCTCGACTACGACACGTGCGCGCCTCTACATCCACCAGTATATATGTACGTACACGTTCGCGACCAGAATGACAACGCTACGTACGCTTCGACCAGGTGGGTCCCGACTGTCAGGCACTTCCTTGCCTGCGAAGATGTAGCTGGTGGGTCCCAGCAGTCAGGGGGCGAATCGTTTTTTTTTGCCCGGACGCACTTCCTTGCGTGCGAAGGTGTAGCTGGTGGGTCCCAGCGGTCAGGGGCAAACGTTTTTTTCGCGAAATATGGTGGCCCGTCAGGTGGGTCCCCGCTGTCAGATGGAGGAATAATTATTTTGCACGTAATAAGGAGGCACTTCCTTGCTGCGGCCGTGGACCCAGCTGTCAGCCTCTCCACGTACAGTCCACGTCCAATGGAAGCCGTTCCTTGACCACGTCGACCACGCGATGCCGAGAGCACTAGGGCGGTGGACGACGGCGAGGCCTAGGAAGGGGACGATGCGGAGCCAGGGAAGACGCGGCGGTGGATGCCCACGCGTAGAGGAGTACGAGGGTTCACTGGTTCGCTGCGGTGTGAGGTTGCCGTCGCTGCAGAATAACAGGGGGTGTGGGTGAGTAGAGGGATGGCCTGGCCAGCGGTGGGAGTAGTAGGGGGCGGTGAGGCCTCCGCCGCATCGCAGCCGGCCACGGGAGGCAGGAGCACGAGGCACGACCGGTGCTGGTTTGGGCGGCTGGAGCAAGAAGACCAGAGGTTGAAGAAGCACTACGGCCGTTGGATGGACATCGTACGGTCACTGGAGCTAGAATCGTGCATATTGACTAAGTTGACAAAGCCCTCCGTCCCCGTCAACTTAGTAGGCCCACAAGTCAGCCTGCCACAATACTGGGTCCCAGCTAACAGGGGGAGTATTCTTTTTTTGTGCGTAATAAGGAGGAACTTCCTTGCGTGCGAAGATATAGCTGGTGCGTCCGAGCTGTAAGCGGCGGTAACATTTTTTCGCGAAACACAGAGGCCCTTTTGATGGGTCCCTGATGTCAGGTGGAGGAATCATTATTTTGCGCGTAATAAGGAGGCATTTCCTTGCGTGCGGCCATGGACCCAGCTGTCGGCCTCTCCACGTACAGTCCACTTCAGATGCATGTCGGTCGTTGACCACGTTGACCAGGCCGCGCCGAGAGCACCAGGGCGGTGGACGACGACGAGGCCTAGGAAGGGAACGACATGGAGGCAGGGAAGACTCGGCAGTTGTTTCCCACGCGGAGGGGAGTACGACTGTACGAGGGTTAACTGGTTCGTCTGCCGTCGCCGGAGAATAACAGCAGGTGTGGGTGAGTAGAGGGATGGCTAGGCCAGCAATGGGAGTACGGTGGGGCGGTGAGGCCTGCGCGGCAGCAGAGCCGGCCGCGGGGAGGAGGGAGCAGGCAGTCCCGCCGGCGCTTGTTTGAGCGGCTGGAGCAGGAAGAGCAGAGATTGAAGAAGCACGAGGGCCGTTGGATGGCCATCCAACAGTCACTGCTTGTGCGTCAACCTTTTATTTAGGAATGCCTCAAATCTGTGGAAAACAGCATACAGCCCATCTGCCATTATTTGTAATAATTTACAGCCCATTTGCTAATTATTAAGGTTTTTTTGGAGCCCATATTCTTTTTGTTAGCATTACAGCCCATATTGTGGCCACAGTTAAAAAATTATACGAAATTTTGCATATTTCGGTGCGGTCCGAATTGTTTTTAATCCCAAAATTTCGACTCACATACAAACTGATTTTAAAAATAAATGTATATCAATACAAAATCCAACAAATTCTCCACGCATAAAAATTAATGTAATTTAAAATCTTGAAATGAAAAAAAATATTTGAAACTAATTGCCGGTTTGATGTGTTTTAAAAATGTACAGCCCATTTCTCATTACTGGTGGGCCATTTTCTCGGCCAGCCGAATGAAAGCTCTCCTCGTCTTGAAATATTTGCAGCCCAACAGGACTGACAAAGCGACTTACTTGGCAAATCACAAAAAAACTGGGTTGTGGCCGTGGACCCAGCTGTCAGCCTCTCCACGTACAGTACTCTTCCGATGAAAGTCGTTCCTTGACCATGTTGACCACGCCGCGCGGAGAGCACCACGGCGGTGGACGACGGCGAGGCCTAGGAAGGGGACGACGCGGAGCCGGGGATGACGCTGCAGTGGAAGCCCGCGCGGAGAGGAGTACGAGGGTTCACTGGTTCGGCTGCGGTGTGAGGCTGCCGTCGCCGCAGGGCCTGGCCAGCGGTGGGAATAGTAGGGGCGGTGAGGCCTTCGTGGCAGCACAACCGGCCACGGGAGGCAGGAGCATGCGGCACGACTGGCACTGCTTTGGGCGGCTGGAGCAAGAAGACCAGAGGTTGAAGAAGCACTACGGCCGTTGGATGGACATCGTACGGTCACTGGGGCTAGAATCGTTCATATTGACTAAGTTGACAAAGCCCTTCGTCCCCATCAACTTAGTAGGCCCAGAAGTCAGCCTCCCACCAAGGTGGGTCCCAGCTAGCCGGGGGAGTATTCATTTTTTTGTGCGTAATAAGGAGGCACTTCCGGTGGGTCCGAGCTGACAGCGGGGGGAACGTTTTTTCGCGAAATACGGTGGCCCGTCAGGTGGGTCCCAGTAGTCGGGGGCAAACGTTTTTTTCGCAAAATATGGTGGCCCATCCATTGGGTCCCTGCTGTCAGTTGGAGGAATCATTATTTTCCACGTAATAAGGAGGCACTTACTTGCTGCGGCCGTGCACCCAGCTGAGACACTCCACGTACAGTATACTTCCGATGGAAGTCATTCCTTGACCACGTTGACCTTGCCGCGTTCCGTTGCATGCATGCGTCCATGGGCGTGGTGCGTCCCCACTGTCAGCCTCTCACGTACAGTCATCTTCCGATGACTCTCGGTTATTGACCATGTTGACCACACCATGCTGAGCGCACCCAGACTGGAACGACCCGGAGATGGGGAAGACGGGGCAGTGGAGTCGCAGATGGAGAGGAGTGGGAAACTTCACTGGTTCGAGTGTGCGGCAGCACAGCCGCGGTGCCGCCCACGGGAGGCAGGAGAAAGAACAGAGGTTGAAGAAGGAGCACGGCTGTTGGATTAACATCCAACGGTCCAGCTGCTAGAATCATTTGTTGATTAAGTTGACAAAGCCGTGTGTACACGTCCGCTTAGTAGGCCCACAAGTCAGTCACCAAATCTGACGGGTCCCAGCTGTCAACGGGATAAATAATATTTTTTGCAAAACAAGGAGGCACTTCCTTCCGTGCGAAGATATAGCCGGTGGGTCCCAGCTATCAGGTGGAGGAAACATTTTTTCAGCTTAATAAGGAGGAACTTTCCTTGCGTGCGACCATGGACCTCGTGGGTCCCAGCCGTCAGGCTCTCCACGTATAGTCCTCTTCCGATGACTGTCGTTTGTTGACCACGCCACACCGAACGCAGCGAGGCGGTGGACGACGGCGAGGCCCCGGATGGGAATGACTCGGAGATGGGAAAACGCAGCAGTGGAGTCGCAGATTGAGAGGAGGAGAAGGGTTATAACTGGTTCTGTTGCGGCGTGGGGCTGTAGTCTGTGGAGAATAACAGGAGGTGTCGAGGGGTGGAGGGATAGCCTGGCCGGCGGTGGGGTAGCGCTTCACAGCGATGCGTGCTAAGCAGAGCCGCTAGCCGCCGGAGGCCGGACCAGGCGGTCCCGGCGACGCTGGAGGAAGAAGACGAGAGATTGAAGGTGCATGCCGGCTATTGGATATAAATCCAATGGCTGTGGATGACACAATCATTTGTTGACCAAGTTGACAACGCCCTGCGTAGGCTTCGACCTTGGCCCACATGTCAGCCTGCAAAAATGTGGCATATATTTAACACATGTTTTTTAGAATGTACAGTCCCATTTGCTGGGCTGGGTGAACAAATAATTTCGCGTCAATCAGGCCCATTTATATTTTCTAAGAAATCCCAGCCCATTTGCACTTCCTTGAAATACACGTATTAGGTGGGCTCGTTATATATATAATGTTATGTTAGAAGGAGCAATTAATATCAAAGAATAAACCGGAGAGGCACATTTTTATATATATAATTAAGAAATTAGCGAGTTATTGCTCAAAATAAAAATGAGTGCGTTATTATTAAATTGGTCCTTAAAATCTTCGCAAGCTTTTGTACGCAATCACCAGGATTTTCCTTGCCTGTGAGTCAAAAACAACCAGGATTTTCCTTGCCAACTTCTGTTAAACATTTACTTTTATAAGTTAATAACACGTGGGATGTTTTTATAATGTATATATAAGTCTCTATAAAATATACGATAATATTAATAATATAAATATATATAATGTGGTTAGAAGGGAAAACATAAATTGGACACAGCATTACTTTTATAAGAGACCTGCGTTTTATACCCCACAGTAGGCATACTAACAAGTTCACACACAAATACAACAGAAAAGGTAAACATTCATATCAAACTCAGGTTCACAGGACACATTCATATTCATAGCCAACATTCACTATCAACAACTCAAAAGATTCATATATACACAAGCTCAGCATATCTATGCATCCAAATGATTGATAGATCACACGACAATATTCATACATAATTCACAAAAAGATTCAGATATACACATGTTCAGTATGTTTATGCATCCAAATGATTGAGATCACAGCCAATATGATCCATGGACGAACTTTAATTACCTAGGGTACAGACTGGTAAATGGTGTTCAATCGGAGGTACTTCTTGCTAAAATTAGTTCTTGTACGAGTAAACTTTCGAGTACATAAGAGGCAGCACAGACAATCTGAACTTTTCTTGTAGGTTTATCCTCAAATAGTGGCCTTGTGTCGAGGGAGGTTTGAGCAACTTGGCCACTATTTTCATCCAACTAGTTTACTGGCTCATCTTGGTCCTGTATCTCGCCAAATTCTACATTGCAGACGAGAAAGGAGGCGGTTGAGAAAATGAACCACCCAAATTTTTTGTGCAGTTCAACTGAAATGGAGCATCCTTGGCATGCAGACTGATTAAGTGCCAGATGAATATACGCGTCAACCAACTTGTCTGGAATCTTTAGACTCCATGCCATATAGTTCGCTACCATATGTGCTGATAACCAAAAGGCACAAGTTGGGACCAAAGACTGGACTGCGTTTTTTGGGCTATGCACCAAGCAATATTTTTGGCGTTCACTCTCCTAATACTTGGAGTTTGACAATTGGTTGACGCCGATTGATACTTGAATGAATATAGGCACTTCTTGTCAACATCGATGCTTGTGTGAGTGAACTTTGGAGTATGTAGTAGCAGCATAAGTACCTGTCCATCTGATCATTTTGTGCAGTTCTACTGAAATCACCCGATGTAATGATTTGCCTGCGAGTTCAGGCTCCAAATTACTCCTTTATGAAATCGGCAAACAGTAGCACAATACCAAATTACCAATACATATGACAGGCACAATAATCAGGATAAAGACCAGTACCAACCTGTGTGAGGTAGCATATCAATTACTATTTCCTTTGACTGGAAGCCGAGATAAGCCAAGCGATTGACAGCAAAGGAAGAAAGCAAGCGGAGATTAGCGACTGACAGGAAAGGACGGAAGCTGTCGAGGCAATGAAGCACCCAAAGTTTTTGTGCAGTTCCACCAAAATCGAGCATCCCTGTTGGCACATATATTGAGAGAGTGAGATTACTGTAATAGTGGGACTAGTTGATGAAACATACACTAACAAATAGAAGCACCCTCATTATCTTAATGGGTAAAGTTAGCAACATAGTAGTCTTGCTTAAAAAGAGGTATTAGTTTATTTAATCAGTGCCAATTAGCTCAACTCAACACTCAAAGCATTGCCATTTATCATAGGTTGCAAAACTTTAACGTGCAAAGATAAAGGAAATTCTCATGACAGTAGCATGATACAAATAGAGATGACAGCAAACTAATATGGATGAAGGCCTTAGGCCCGTACCAACCTGAGAAAAAAAGCTTATTCATGTAGTCCCATAAGAGATGGTAAAGCACTCACTGGAATCACACAATAGTATATATTTTTGTGCACTTCAAATGTATGGTTGAAATCACTCTTGTTTACCAGTGCTGAGATTATATCGAAAGATTATCAAGAACTTCCAGCAGAGTTAAAGCACTGGCTGGGATACAGTTCATTGTATTGTCTTGTGTAGTTCCACTAAAATGTATGATTGGCACAACATGATCCCTGTTTGCACAAGTAGGAACAAGGTGAAACCTTCATTAGCTTAGTGAGAAAGGATAGGAAGACATTAGCATATTACTCAAACAGTAGCATCAAATTCACGATGGACAATACGCAAAACATTGCCTCATTGAACCAATGGCAATAAATTGACATGCAAAACAATAGCACTATTATGTCATGACACTAATAATATTCCCTCCCTGCTCCACCACATGATTCACCTCCATAGACAAACATACACACGTACATGATTCAGCATAGGGTCCTACTAAAGATTTGTTTAACTCCAACAGGAAAATTAGGCAGTAATAAATTAGTGGTACTTAAGTACTCCTAATTAATTAAGTGAGATAGCAGAAGTGGAAGGGCTCCCTGGAGGATTGTCTCACATGTAAGGTAGTCGTTGCCGGAGCCCTTGAATGGCCTCGACTGAGGCCTCTGGCTTTAGCAAGATCGCCTTGGCACTGTTTCTTCTTCTTCTTCCTCTTCATGCTCTGTTTCTCTTTCTCCTCACCAGTTGGTGAAACCAAGTACATGATTGGCCTTCTAATTCAGAATTGGTTTTGTCAGTGAGGGAGTACAAGTGTACTAGTAAAAACAGCATTATTTTCTCATGGCAGTCGGAAAATAGTGATGAACACATGCATTAAATATCATTCTTACCTAAAGGAAGGTTATGGCGCCAATATGGATGATGAGGATTGGAACACAGATCTCCCTTTGTGCAGTTCCACCAAAATGAACCAACTGTTCCATTCTGACATTCCAGTTAAACAGCACAAAAGTCACTTCTTTTAAGAAGAGTTTTGTGCAGTGCACCAAAAGGTCACAACAGCAACCAGGTGAATTGGATATCCCTGTTTGCACAAAAAGGCACAGAGGAAACAGTCAGAGTCTCAAACAATTACAAGCAAAAACATTTGGCTAAACTTGTCATGGCTTATAACAGTGGCATGGCTTCATTTTTACCAGGGACATTAGATTAAGAACAGCTAAGGCTGCGTTCGGTTCACAGGTTTGGTGCAGGATTTTCGTAGGAACACAATTCCTACGGTGTTCTTTCCCTTCCAACCGTCCGGAACATGGGAAAGGTGAATAGTGTTTCATAGGAAAGCTGTTCTGATAGTACTGATTCCATAGGATTAGAAACATCCACGCGTTGCTCATTTTTTGGGCGGAAGCCCGAGGCAGGCGCTCGCTGCCATGCGTTAGACAGGTTGATGTGTTGTGTTTCCGAAATAAAAAAACAACCTATGTGTGGTACATGAGGTGAGGACAAGAGTAGTCACTGTGCAACTGAATAAACAAATAGCATCTCATATTGCCAAGCATGCTACTCTAAAAAAACAAATCTATACATTTCGTAGTCCATCCGAACACATTCTCTTGAGAGTTTCCTCCGGTTCGCTGTTCCATAGTTTTATACCTACATTCCTTTCCTATTCCTCTATTTTCATCAAGACCTATGTTTTCTGCCCCTTTATTCCGAACGGAGCCTAAATATTTGGTATAAGGGCATGGGACAGTGGGTGCACCAGCAGTCCAGCACCATGTACGTAAACAGGGGCATAAAGTGGTGATTCATAGTTTGTTGCCCCGAGAAACAAACATCCAAGAAACATATCTGGGCTGGTCCCATTTTTGTTCACTCTAGCCACCTACTCCTATGTGTGGATAGCAAATCTAGTCCTGGTCATACCACCGTGTACAGCGTTACCCCTATATTTCCCTTTTCGACCAAGAGACCGGTTGGATGACTAGTCTGTACTACTTTCACCCCCTTTCCTTCCTGTTTGTACCAAGTCCGATGTACATACTAAATTCCCCCACCCCCACTTTATTTCTTGTTTGAACCAAGTACTCCCTCCGTCCGAAATTACTTGTCATCAAAATGGATGTGTCTAGAACTAAAATACATCTAGATACATCCATTTCAATGACAAGTATTTTCGGACGGAGGTACAAGATTCGACTCCATGAAGTAGCTTTACCTCTAACAATAGAAGAAGAAAAATGTGACGTTGGACCATCCGATCGAGAGGGGCTGAGAGGTAGAAAATGATGCACATGCAGCGACGTAGCGAGCTGGGGAAGTAGAGCTAAGGCGGTTTCGAATGAAGATATACCTGAAGGTCGTAGGGATGTGGATAGGTGGGTGGCGGGAGGCCGGATCCGCCCACAGGGAACGACGAAGGGATCGGAGGACCTCCCGCGCCGGTGCTCGGCCAGAGATAACGGTGCGGCCGGTAGTGGGTCTCCTCCCTCGCTGTCGACGACGGCCTAAACGTTGCCCCTCCTCCCCTTCACCGGCGGAGGGGGATACGTCCGGATCTGTAACCAGCGGTGAGGATAGAAAGCCAGTGTTTTTTGAAGGGAGAAAGACAGTGTTACTACCCCTATCTTGTTTAGATCTGGAGAGGATGAGAGTGTGTGAATAGAGCAACCCTAGCAAGCAAGCGCGGAGGCTCCGGCCTATATATACGTAGTGGGGTAGTTTTCCTTTTTCACTCCGTCAAAACAATCGTTTAAAATTGTGTACTACTACATGCCAGGTCGCGGGTTTTTTTAGTTGTTGATTGTTTTTTGAGATAGCTACCCGCTTGTTCCAAGTGGTGTTACGGTGTGCCAGGTCGCACTTTGTATCGTTTAAGTCTGGTACTACAAGTCCCTCCATTAAATGAACAACCACCCCCTCGTAAAAATTGTGAACAAGCCCACGGCTAAAATTAGCAGAAACGTGGGTTGCCCCAACATGCATTATTATTTATATTTTCTACTCCCTCTGTTCCTAAATATAAGTCTTTTTTATAAGCCACACCTAAGACAAGAATTTTTTTTATTAGCAGTGAACCCCACATGTCATAGACACAAAAATTGTGGCAAGATTCCCTTAGGCAAGCCAAAGTGTGTCTAACAATTTGAGCAACTCAGGTTAGGCAAGTGTGGCAAGTGTGGGAAAAATAATGTGGCAACATAAGACAGACATAGTCACAATCCAAACAGCCCCGTAATTTTTTGTGACATGCATGAAAATTTGGTTAGTTAAATATATAGTCAAAATTTGGCAAGGTGCATCAAATCAACACATGCAAGTATCAAAAGGAAAGTCACGGCATGCATGCATGCGTTGTACTCCCTCCGTTTCCAAATATAAGTCTTTTTAGAGATTGCAACAAGTGACTACATACGAAGCAGAATATGTCTACTCCTACATACGAAGTAGCCCATTTGAAATGTGTAAAAAGACTTATATCGAGTGCAGTGCTTTGATGTGTTGCGTCAACTCGTACAAGACCGAGAAATTTGATTACTACAACGCCCTCTCCCTCGCGGACTGAGCTCCGGTGCCTTAACTGCACCTGCCTTTGGCTGCATGACAGGAGGGCCAACCACCTGTTGGGCCCACCTGTCATAGACGCAAAGGCAGGAGCAATAAGTAGAGGCTTTTGCTACACGATATCCCTCCCGCACGAGGTGGACGGACATGCAGCAGTGGATTCGATACTGTAGAAGTAGGAGTAACATCATTGTTCGTCTTCTCGAAGAGGCGAAGAGCCAAGCGCAACCCGAACGTGGCAGTTGCGAACGCTCGCGTGGTGCGGTTCCTTGGAGTACTAGCCAGGCTCTTGCATGAGACAAAATTGCTATTGTTTAACAATTAAACTCCATTTTCCATTGGTTGATACTCATTCTGCATAGGTCCACGCGCTTAGTACCGTTTCCTCCTGGGGTCACCAATGTTTATTTGCTAATTAATAGCATTGCATGCAATGGACTAGCCATTGCAAGTCATTAAAAGCATGCACACCTCTCATCTCTTATTGGTTGATATGTCAAGAAACAAGAAACAAGGTAGAATTTAATGCACCGCGCCTAAGTGTTTTGGGACTATTTGGTTTTCGTAAGATGACTTACACACCTAGACGGAGGGAGTAGTATAGCCCTGTAAACCGGAAAGGAGTATTTGCCTTTCTAGAGATTTCAACAAGTGACTAGACTACATCGTGTGCAGTACTCCCTCCCTTCCGGTTTATAGGGCTCAAATCTCAAATCTCATGAACCAAGGCATTTTGCGATTGGAGGAATGTATCTCGTACTTTACAAAATTACCCTAATTAAACTCATGCATTAATTACGTAGTTCTCTCGTTTTCCTCTCCGCCTTGGTCGCGGTGCACAATATTGAGCACTCCTATATGACTAGCCGCTCTATCTACATGCGGGACATTTCAAAGCATCCGGGCCCGCGTGCCATCCACCAAATCACAGCGAGGTGCTACAGTCGAGACTCACCTGTCACCCCGGTGTGGACATCATGAACCGTCATATCACAAAAACCACACCTTTACCAGCAGTGGTAAGGTGGCCTCCAAGTTGGACTGGACGAAGCAACCATCATTTCACTGGAATGCTCGTTCAAGCCCTTTCTTCCCTTTCTTGAAGATCCCCCGGTGAGCTGCACAAGGTAAAAAATAATGGCTTATTACCATAGTTGTGGTTTTTGATTATTTGCAATGTGCTTGCTAATATGTTAGGGTTGTGCAGGTGCTGGTGGAAGTCCTTGATGATTCCGATGTCGTGGCCCGTCCTGTTGGCATCGCCCCGGAGATCGATTCCGATGCCGCTGTCGATCCTGTGGACATCGCCCCAGAGATCGATTCCGATGTCGCGGTCAGTCCTGTGGACATCACCCCAGAAATCGATTCCCTTGCCGATGTCCGTGCTGTGGTCATTGCCCGAGAGATCGCTGACAAGAAATAGTTGGTCGCGCTAATCCTTCAGGGTAGTTTGCATTGCCCTGTGTTTAATTACCAGAACGATGCGTGTTATCAAACCATCTTAGGGCTAGTGCACTATCTTGTGTGGGCGGATCTTGCTACTTTTGTTTGATAGTGAATCATGCGATGAATCATGCGAACCCTCTCTGAGTTATGGAAACAGATGTATCCTCACCAGCTTTTGATGTAATATATGGCATGCTTAGATGTAAGTTTGAACTGTTTACCATATCAGCAGGGCTTGTTTGATGATTCTTGGTGTTAGTTGGCTAGCTACTGTGCAAGCTATAGTACTTGCAAAACACTCACCGAAGAGAAACGTTGGGGCTGATGAGCTCGTAGTACGCTTATACTTATCCCTCGTCGATCGACCAATAGCCCTAGCTCCTAAAATTGTAGGCTTAGCGATCGATCAAACAATAGTCGACATACATTCAGGCCTCATTTGGCTCATAGGGTAGGAAAATCGTAGCAAAAGTACAGAGAACGTGCAACACAAAATCATAGCAGTGCAGAGACGTACTCCCTCGGTTCCAAAATAGATGACCTAGGCGGGCTAGCTTGGCCTAGTGGGTTTCAGTGATATGACGTGGTACAGTGCCGTCTAGTCTTCGCGTGTGGTAGCAGTATTGCGGGTACAGTAAGTTTTCTTGAAGAAGCGGAATTCAACGAAGTCATGATGGTTCCTTCGTCCGAACAACTTACAGTGGGAAAGGTTGGGCCTGCGATACGACCGGGGTAGACCAGGATAATTTTGTGCATGGCAGGTGGACCAGGATGGTCGACGTCCCACATGTCGGCGAATGAAAGTATTCTTTCCGATATAGAGGACGAGCAACGAGTATTCATTGTTTATTTTTTATGAAAGCTATTGCCTCCACTGTTACGATGGAGGAGTGTGAAACACGGCAGCCCAGTGAACTTGGCATGTGCACCACTCCCTCCTTCCGCATGTAATGCCCAGGTTACAGCTTTTTCTCACTCTCTCTCTATCTATTTCCTCTCAAATGTTTTTTACCTTTCTTTTTTTTAAGACACAATTGTTTTTTATGCCTTTTTTTAGAATTATTTTTTTGTACCTAGGAGCACGTGCAGAGATAGGCTCTTGCAGAGCCCACTCCTTGACTTTGTCAATGCCTCTCTCTCCTCCACATAAGGATTACTACTTGCTATGCATGCATGCGGCGGGCAGCTGGCGTCTTGAGGGGCCAGGGCGGTGAGAGCGGGCTCCGGAAGCGGTCCGGACTCCAGCATGGCCCACCTCACATTATCACCATATATTTCTTGGAGTCCGTGCGCGGCGGGCGGGCGATCTCTTCTCCCTCCCCCGTTTCTCTCTTCTCAGCCGACGCCCGGCGAGCGATTAGATTTCGGCTATCGACGGTTTATTCAATTACGGTCCCACATGTTAGTGAAATTGCAAGACAACGCGTGTCCCCTCTGGTGAGCGGCGTGCGAGCCGGACTGTCGGGGTTGCGACGCGTACGAGTCGTAAGTGTGCCGCCTTTTCCTTTAGAACTTGCGAAGCGTAACATTTTCGCGCGATCGATCGATAGAAATCCAGAAAAAAATGACGAGGGCGGTGCTTTCCCGCTCGTTAGGCGGGCTAGTTCGAGTGATATGACGTGCTACAGTGCCGTCCACTTGCTCCATTTTTATGTAAGCAAGAGTTTACACTCTTACGCGGGAGGAGTGCGAAACACCGCGGATCTGATTTTGATCGAGGGATAACTGTTCCCTGCCAAATAATGGAGGATTGTTAGCGATTATAGCATGATAGTTAGGGCATCTCCAGCGCTGGCCCACAAATTTACACCGGCATCTGTCCGAGGACACTGATGGATGCCATCCGATGCTGCCCGCATACCTTTCGACAACTATATGAACTAACCGGACGAAATTCATGCAAACAAAGCAAATTTCAAATTGACCGGATGAAATTCATTACATTTCGAAAACTTTTCCTACAAACTGGATGAAATTCATTACATATTTCGCACAAACCGTACTAAAACCTACTGTAAACCTAATCTAAACGATCGCCGGCGCCCGACGACCATGTCCGGCCATGAACCCGAGAAACCCGGCCATTGCCTTTGCCTCCTCCTCATCCGCCTCGATAACCTCCTCCTCCGGAGCACAAGGTTCTCAAGATTTCCGCCTCCACATCGCCGTCAAGCGGCTAATTGGCCGTCGATGTTTACCCCACCAAGCTTGGCGTCGACTCAGTGGAGTAGCGGTGGCCTTCCCGGGACCAGAGCGGCGGCGACCTACCGTGTACTACTCTTCCTCGCTGCCGGCTGCGCCCGCGCACGTGCGCCGGCTTCGTGGTCGTGGCGGCGGAGGGCGGCCGGGGGGTGCCGGTGATCTCCTTTGTTTGCTCCTGCGACAGTACGTCGAAGAGAGCTTTGGAGCGCGCCCGGAGCGGAGCCGCCGATGTCCCTCGTCTGCTCCTGCGATAGTACGTCCAAGAGAGCTTCAGAGCGCCAGGAGGCCATGGTTGAAGTGGTGCCGACAGAAGGAAGGGACCGGAGGAGAATAAGTGTGGGTCTTTGGCTATGGCTGGGAGCTGGGGCTCAAGTTAATATAGCGGGCGAATGGCAATGAGCTGCGGCAGACGGATGGACAACTGGCGCCGGAGTAGGTTCGTCGGGCGTGAATGCGGACGCTGCTTCAGTCACTTAACTGCAGATGCGTTTGGGTTACTGACATGTGGGCCCAACGGGCATCTGGCCCGCATGTCAGTGACACACCAATTGCACCTGCAGTTAAGTCCGGTGAATGCGGCATTGACATTCTGGAGAGACGGTGACCGTTTCAGGCGGGAAGCGCGCGCTAGCGATGGAAGGGGTTTCGGTGTGCAGTGGCACTAAGATCGGTCGCTCACGATAGTACATACTCCGTACCATACTACCATAGTACCCTCTCTAGCTTAGGCTGTTTTATAGATTGTCGTTGTGATGGACGATATACATGAGCAAGGCGGTCCGAGTATGACCGTTGGTGTTGAGCCAGGTGAATACATGCTCGGCATTCGCGTAGGCCTCCATCAAACGTCTAAACAGTAATGTTAGGCACCGCCGGGGCGTGCAGGTGATGGGCTTGCCGTTTGCGTTGCGCCATGAGCAGGACTTTGATTTAGAGGGCGACGTGCATGCATTAGCATGCTTTGACAGTGTGAGCGTGAGTGTCTGACGCGAAGTATTTCATTTTCATTTGGCTGACGAGGGTGCGTTGCAGCGACGAGTCCGTGGTTTGATTCCCCACATACGCATAATTTTGGTTTTTACAGTATTTCTTTCTCCATTGACAGGTAGGCCCGTGTAGATAGATAAAGAACACGAGCTGATGAGGCGCATGCGGACTGTTTGACTGGTCAACCAGACAAATACGGAGCTATACGCTGAGCCAGTGACCGTATAATCACCATATCTCGTATACAATGATCAAAGTGAGCTATCAAGACAAGTTCGATGACCGCCAATGCATTTTAATCGGTAATAAATGACCAGGATTGAAGGGGAATCCAAATTTGCTTCATCTTCTGTCCTTGAGCTCTTGACAAACCAATGCACTATACGGTTGTCCGGCCACTCCACCCCAGAGCTCTCACCAAGCGTCGTTCATGCCACCGCGCCGCACACTAACCGGTAAGGCAGCGATGGCATCCCGCCGCGCCGAGTTCCTCTCCGCCCACGACCGCACACAAAATGGTAGGGAAGCGATGGCATCCCGCCATGCCGAGTTCATCGCCGCTCGCGACCTCACAACTATGTGGGAGGAATTTGAAGATGCCAAGGCCGAATGGGCGGTAGAGCAAGAGGCGGCCAAAGCCGCACAGAGGGAGCGGAAAAGTCAGAAAGCACACAAGAAAAGAGGGGCCCGCCGCCGCAAGAAAGAAAAGGACGCACGCGCTGCTGCGGAGAGGTCGGCGGAGATCCAAGCACGGTGGGGTGTCGCCGACAAAGCCGGGAAGGAGAACGACGGCGTCTGGCCAGCATGTGAGAAGTAGTAGTACTAGTAGTTAGTGTGTGTGTCTGTGTCTGAGTACGAGCATGTACCAATACTACTAGTTACTACTGTAGTTTTTAGAGCAAATTACCAGTACATTAGCCTAGACTAAATGGAAAAATTCCTATCTAAGCATCAAATGGCATCTCTTTCTCTATAGGAATTGAGATGCATGTCATCTCACTTCCTATGATTTTCATATTCCTATCCTATGAACGAAAGGAGGCCTCTGTTGGAGTAACTACTGTAGCTAGCAATACTTCTAGTACAGTAGTTTTCTTCAAGAAGCGGAATTCAACGAAGTCATGATGGTTCCTTCGTTCGAGCAACTTCAAAGTGGGAAGTGGGCCTGTGATTTGACGGCTCATTAGTCATTGTTACTGCGGCGCGACGACCTGGGTGACTCTCCCTTGGAGTTCTGCGTGCATGGCAAGTGGACCAGGATGGTCGACGTCCCACATGTTGGCGAACGGAAGTATTCTTTCCGATATCGAGGAGCAAGGAAACCGCGTGGTATAGTATCACTGCTGATTGGTTCGCAAAAAAATAGTATCACTGCCGATTTATAATTATTTTTTTATTTCTGATGAATGCTAGCGTTTCAACTCTTACGACGAAGGGTGCCAAACACGGCATGTGCTGGATGTCCCACACGTCAACGAAAGGAGTGGGACATCAACATCGTGGTAGAGCCCAGCGTAAAAAAACAGCGTGGTAGAGCGCCTCCACTTCTTCCACTTCTGGGTCGGAGACCACACGTAGTAGTACTTAGTGGTATGAACGATACAAAGTGCGACCTGGAGAGAAAGACACGTCTAGTTGGAAGGTCTCGGGGCATACACGTAAACAAATATAAAAGTTAATATGTGCCTCCAACTAATATAGTAGTAGTAGAGTACTTAGGCACGTACTCCATAACATCACCGTGCATTGCACGTACAACATTTAGTGGTAGTACGTAGTAAGAGACAAATGCCGCCCAAGAGTTCCCTTCTCGACCTACTTTTGGGTGTTTGGTAGAGTGTATGGAGGGTGCATGAGTCCACACTAGTTTAGCACAAATACACTAGAAGCATGCATGAAGAGAGCATGCATGAAGAGGGGTGTTGAGTTGAGCATGCATGAAGAGGGAACAACTATGCTGAGACGAGAATGCAACCAAACACACCCTATATGCCACGCATGTTCATACCATTTGTGCCTTTCTACTTCACTTACTGCACTACATTACTCAGGTTCGTACGTCCACTCCTGGGTACATGTCCGTCTCGTAGTTCCAGTCCCACGTGTTCTTCATATAGATGGAACGATCCTTGCATAACACGTGTACCTTGATGCTAGATGTCTCGTGTGTTGGAAAAAGGATGAACATAGCTCACGTAAAAAAATAGAGTGGAAGAACATAGATTCCGGACGACCGAGAAGGAGCAAGGAACCTCGTGGTGGAGCGTCTGCACTCATAATATTTAATATTATTCAGTGATATAAAATTAACCAATCATCTCCACAGTGGACTGGAAGAGTACAAAACACTGCAGCCTAGTGTAGTTACATCATACTAGTAAATGGCTAACCCATGCTATCACCATATTTCTTGGCTTCCGTGCGACACCTATCTCTAGTAATCCAGCAGCCTGTATCGCTTCTCCCTCCTCGTCTCTATCAAAGTGCGGCGGGCTGGCGTTTCTCCCGTCTATTGAGGTCGGTTAACTATCACATGTTAGTGACATGCCAAGAGCATTCTAAAAAAATTCCTTTCACGTTCCGTTTTCAAAAAGAAAAAAATTCTTTCACGTACGAATTTGCCTGTATGCTTTGAGCAACTTGCATGTCCTATACTGCTCTTGTTTGATACTCTAACTTAGCTAGAGGTTAGACTAACTCATGACTAACCCTGAATTAACTGTAGCCAAAGAGGTGTTTGTGTGACAGGGTTAGATTGACAATAAATGCACTTCATGGAGAGAGACAAGTGATTTTTCAGTGGTCCCAATGAGAACTATCTCCAATTAGCACCTCTTGGGTGGGATAGTTTTTTTTGGTGGGTTCGGTGCAACTTGCTCCAATTTAAACCCTCATGCTTGGATACTTTAGGGCTATTTGAGCCCCAACTAGCTCAAACTAACTCTAACCCATGGATCCAAATAGGGCCTATGGCCAGTCTCGACGCGGAGCAGTCGCGTGCACCGGGAAGCGGCGCTCTCTCGGTCGTCGCGCCACTTCAAAGCCGGCGCCAGTGAGAGGTCGCCTCCGCTCTGGTCGGGCATTAATGCGGCACTGACGCTCCAGGGCGAAGCTGACCGTTTCACGCGGGAAGCGCGCGCTGGCAAGGGACTATAGGTTTTGAACCGTTTCAGGTGTAGTACTGGTAGTTTGCAAAACTACTCAATTATTGCACTCAGTTTCCTAAGAAATTGTGGTAAAAAACATTACTCCACAGCCCGCTTCCCTTCTCCTTCCTCTTCCACCGCCCGCGCACGTCCGCGGGAAGCGACCGGTCAACCCTTATATAGGAGTGCTAGCACAAAAAGATGCATGCATGACCACTAAAATTTCCATATTAAAGCGCCGCTCCGGCGGGAGTATGGCGTATGTTGTTACCTTCGGCCGGCCCATGGCTACCGGGCGACGGCGACCAGAGAAGAGGCGGCGGGAGGGGAATGAATGCAGCTACTGTTTGGGTTCGCCTTCCGGCTTAAATAAATGCGCAGCATCACGTGTACCCGCGGGTGCACAAATTGTAACATACGTGTCTGCTTAAGTGGGCGTCACATAACTGGTGTGTGTGTGTGTGAGAGATTCTGAGAGACAGAGTGCGTGTGTGCGACTCTACTCTTCGGACATGTACTCAACCTTTTGCATCGGGATATAAGTATAATGGTATTTACTTTAGCTAGTGATTTACGTGGCCATGTTAACGTGGTTGTGTCAAAAAAATGTCACTTCCTGCTCGTGATTTGCGTTATATAATTACAAGCAAGATTCTCGTGCATTGCACGGAACATCAATATGCATTTTTTTACAGAACACCTGTTGTGATTGACCCATGCAGGAGTAATCCCATGTGTAAAAACTAATGATATCTCGAGAATTTTATCGGAAAACTGGTATCTCGAGAATGTCATCGAAAAAATGAAAGATGAGAGATAAGGCGAGGAGGAGTGGAGCGTGGTGGTGACTGGTGGTCGGAATGGGCGGAGGCATGGGGATGGACGGCGCCGGCAAGCGGCAGCGGCCACCATGCATGCTAGATTGTTCCAGAGACTTATTCCTTTTTTAATTGTTGAGCAATGAGGTTGCGGGAGATAATGATGTGGAGAGAGGTGCGGGTATCTTTTGTAAAATTATCATAGTTTGCTTTCTATCCTCAGATATAGATCATACGGTCTATATTACAAGATGGCGGGTACACCATCACCGCCAACTCGTTTTTTTATAAGGGTACAGATGATAAGTTTGCTGACTACTAAAGTAAAGTGGAATTTGTCCATGTTATCCAAGTACATAAAGGTGATTGTTTATCATACGGGTAAGGTTGGATGAAGGGTGGTAGGAACAAATGCTCCGCCTAGAGCATGTGTGTGTGAGACGGAGTCTTAGTGTGTGTGTGGTGTGTGTGTGTGTGAGAGAGAGAGAGAGAGAGGAGAGAGAGATGGAGTCTTAGTTTGTGTGTGTGTGTGAGAGAGAGAGAGACAGAGAGATGGAGTCTTAGTGTGTGTGGGG
>NC_057796.1:267423660-267484959 GCF_018294505.1 Triticum aestivum | reverse complement strand
TGCGTGCGTGCGTGTGTGTGTGTGTGTGTGCGCGCGCGCGCGCGCGTGTGTGTGTGTGTGTGTGTCGCGGGGTCCTCTGTGGAGGATGTAATTTAAGTGTGCATGGCTTCATCATAGAGAGGTGATGTGTACGGCAGAGGCCACCAACGATGGGGTACGAGAGAGAAAATGCCCGTAGAGAGGGAAGAGAAGGTGTGTGCGCGTGAGAGGAGTCGACATCGAGAGAACGTGTTTGTTCGAGAGACACCGAGGAAGACTACTATATATCGATGGTGCACGTAGGCGCGAATTAAACAAAGGGATGGTCTTATTGGTTTCGGGGATATAGGGGAAGAGTGAGAGGCGGGGGGTAGCTAGAAGGAGATTGTTAAGTGTGAGTGTGTGTTTTACCCATCCAGGCGGAAGTTATGTGCACAAAAGAGGAGAACGATTCGATGTGGCGTTAGGATTGAGGGTAATTAAACGTATGGAGACATAGAGACCTTGAACGTGCATGTGTGAGAGGTATACATGTATACGTGGGATGTGTGTGTGTGTGTGCGCGCGCATGATCGAGATAAAAGAAAGAAGACATAAGTCATAAGATCAACGACATGGGAGAGACGGATCGGTATGACAATATGCATGCATGTGAGAATGCAGGGAAGAAGGCCCGACAATTGAGCATGTGTTTTTGTCTTTAAGAGATAGTGGTGTGGGCTGGAGCATGCATCTATGGCGAGCAGAGGGAGTGAGGCGCAACGATTGTGCAAAAGAGACCAACCTATAAATGCATATGTATGGAGAGACATATATAGTGTGGGTGATAGGAAGAAAGACTCCGTGCGAGAAAGAAATGTTGACGGAGAAACTATAGATAGATACAGAGATGGAGATGCTAGCTAGAGGGACATCCGCTAGTTTGGGTATTGGAGATGACCGTCGGGTGGTTCAAAGGGTGAAGTTATATATGTGTGTGAGAGGGCACTTGACTGCATGTAGAGAGAAACATATGTAGTGTGCGTGATAGGAATCAAGAGTGAGGGCGAGAAATAAGGTTGATGGAGAAACAGATAAATAGAAAGATAAAGATGCTAGCTAGTGTGCGTTAGAGATAGGAGTCGAGTGGATCAGAAGGCTGGGTTATGTGTGTGGGTGTGAGAGAGATAGAGAGAGGGTGCATGTGAGTCACATACAAACAGATATCAGAGAGAAATGAGATCCAGAGAGACGGAGTTTTGTGTCTGCGAGAGAGAAAGATATTACACAACGAGAGTGATAGCTAGAGAGACATACGAGGGAACGCAAGATATCTCTAGGGAGAGGGTGTGTGTGTGAGCGACATACAAGAGAACAATGGAGAAATATGAGACCCTGGGAGACAGAGTTTGTGTTTGTGTGTGAGAAAGAGATATTGAAGAGGAAGAGTCGTAGGTTCTCATATCTAAGGAGCAAAAGACATCTCTGTATGAGGGGTGTGCGAGTGGCACACATGGGAATAGTAGAGAGAAATGAGACCCCGGGAGACAAAGTTTTGTGTTTGTGTGAGAGAAAGAGATTCCACATGGAGAATCATAGTTAGAGACACATAGCAGGGAGCGAGATATACTTAGAGAGAGATAGAGTGATGAAGGTCGAGGGAGAGAGTACCGTCAGTGTGTTACGAAGATAAAAGATCATTGTCGACATACAGGTAGCACGAGAGATACCTGAGAGACGATGAACGCGTATAGGTCCAGAGAGATAGTCCTATATAAGCATGAGTGATAGCTATATGAGACGAATATCTGGATTAAAGGGGATTCAAATATTTAAACTGGAGATCACGACATTGATAATATCATAACGCAAATTGGTGTATCAAACATGCATATTCATTTGAATTTGGGCACACGTGTAATGTTATATAGCTTATCAATATTGGTGATCCATAGATTCTTCAATTACAAACAATGCATGGTTTATATGCAATTAATGTCTAAACGGGATTACACTATATGTTGCGTGTGTGAAACACATTATACATGTTTGAGAAGTAAAAAGAAAACCGCATGAAACACACATTAATTGGAGACAGTTAGCGAGGAATGCATACATTGGATTTCAACATAAAGTGGTTTCAAATATTTGAAAATCCAAATTGATGGATACAACCTTATGAATCTGAGATCATGCCATTTGTAAACCATATTTATGTATAAATGGTGTTGTGCTTTTGAAAGTATATATAAAAAAATGATGTATATAGAATGTAATTCCAATTGAAAATGGATCCCGCCCAAAAAAATAGAATACAAACGGGATTCGAATTGAGTTGGCACGGTAAATGTGCACTCTGCAAAATTTGAACGAAGCGGGGAAAGTCGCAGTAACCGCCCGAAACCAAAATCTGCGAGATGGAAATCACTACTGCCTATCCCTGCCACGCAAAGCCTATCTGCTGGATTTCTATAGGTTTCGATAGGGGTAGGTTTGTAATTTCACCCAAACGTGACGTAACCGCCTCTCACCCGGATTCATACACGGTGGGCGCCAAAACACAGTGTGTCCTCAGCCGAAATCGACTCCCTCCCCGATTCATATTCATACACAGTGGGCGCCAAAAACAAACTCTCATCGGCAAATATTCGGTGTATACGAGATTACCATCCTATCCCCAACCGACTAATGTTGTTGTGATGTAGTAGAAATTTGAAACGGGGGCTAAGTTTGTAAATTTCCTCGCATTTGAGACAAGCGCGCCCTGAATACATGGTTCCCCCCTTCCTCTCTACCTCCCTTTTCCCCATTCGTACTCTGTGGGCGCCAAAACACCCTCTCCACCCCACCCTCCTCCGTCCGCCACTGTCCGCCACCCCATCCACCGCCGTCCTCCTCCACCATGCCGGAGCTGATACCCTGATGCCGCCGTCCATTACAAGAGATTGACCTCTCTCATCCACGGCTTCGGACCGGGATCCTTGCATCCCGTCCTCTCGCTTCATCCCCGCCGTCGTCCACCTTGCCGGCACCGCTCCTACGACCGTCTCGTCCACCACGCCCCGCCGCCACCGTCTACCCTCCTAGATCTGCTTCCACGCTGCCGACAGCCATCGCTACCGCAGCACCGTCAAATTCTCAGCAGATGCGTACACGGCGCCGCACCAGAGGCGGTACTCTTTCGTATCTGCTCAACTTATTTATCGCAGCAAGAAAATAGATCACCACTGCTTTACTCTGATTTCTTGTCTTTGTTGCGAAGTTGCCTTTGTCCGGTTTGCACTTTCAGATCCGCCATGGCACACTCAACACTATACTCCCAATGCTTATGGTTTCCCCTTTTATATTCCACACTAGTTAAATCACAGTAGACTAAATTTCAAAATTGGGTTAGTCGATTTTTCAGAGCTCGCCGGAGTTCGTCGGTGCGATCGAAGGGGCTCGGGTGGTTGTGGGGCCTCGCCGAACAAAGAAAACTCGACGCGGGTGGGGGTTGGGGCGGGGGTGGGGGTGGGGGTGGCGGAGGAACACAGGCGGTGGGGGCTGGTGGTCCGGCCGGCGGCCCGTGCGGTGTTCTGTATGGGAAGAATCAGAGACGAGGAAGAAGAAGGGTTAGGAGACGTAGGATCTTCATCCAACCGCCTGAAATGGTCGAGAGACAGCTGGGATTTGCATTCTTAATGCGCTCTGGTTCATCATGTGTCGGCACTGTGCAACCAACATTTTATTATCCAAAATCTGCTTGCTCTTCTTTACCATGTTCCTCTTCCGTTCTTCTTTAATATGTACTCTCTCCGTTCCTAAATACAAGTCTTTGTATAGATTCCACCATGGACTACATATGGAGCAAAATGAGTGAATCTACACTCTAAAATGTATCTGGATACATCTGTATGTTATCCATAGTGGAAATCTCTACCAAGACTTATATTTTGGAATGGAGGGAGTATGATAGTAGTATAGTATGTTCCTTGTACTGAAGATGAGCAGGGACATATGCAGTGTAGAGGTCTATACGGTCGGTTGTGATGGACACTTTGAGCCTCTTTGATTCGTAGGATCTTGTAAACATAGGAATAGGATTTGTAGTGGCCTGCCCACTTGAATCCTATAAGAATAGCAAGGAAATGCGGGGAGCTGTGTCGCCTTTGAGAGTTACACTGATATTAATAGTACCGCACCTTCACTTGAAGAGAGCTGGTATCCGAAGCCTTTCTAGCCGTACCGACAATACTAGCACATATATTCCAGCAAGTTCCACTTTGCTGATTTTACTCTGATGCTTAAGGTTTTCCCGTTATATCTACACTATGATCTATGTAGCTGCTTTGTGTCGCACTAGCAGCAGTCCACTCTTGAAGCTAAACAATGCAATGACTTACAAAATTGGCACCAAGGCATTGAGTGCCATTCTGGATGCAATGAAACTCATACGCTCTCCACCTGTTGATTCTTGTTCAGAATATGATCCTAATGACTATTCTAACCTCGAGGAGTCAAAGGCAGATGGCCTGTCCTGTTCACCCATCAAGGTGCCTGTTCTAATTTGGCAATGTTTTATTGATTGCGGGTATCTTGCATATGTTGTCTTGCATTTCTTCTACTCTGTTGCACCGCCATCTACTTAGTTTACTCATCATATATGTCGAGATGCCATGCCCATCCATTATCAATACATATTCCATCTGTCATCATACCATGTTTTTCCACTCAAATGTTGTTCTTGTGCATCAGACATCAAAAAGGAAGAGGGTGATTTTCGAACCTGAAGGAGCACCAGCAAAGTCCTTGAAAAACGTGGTGGTGCCGGAGAAATCAGACAGCACCCCACTTATATTGGCTGTACAACCAGTGACACAAAACGTAGGACCGACTCCAGCAGACTCTACCCATACTTCACTGGCCACACCACTAGCCCCACCACACAGGACCTGCACTCCAGCAAAAGGTATACTGATTTCATTTGCCATAGCACCAGCTGTACCACAGAAAAATCCCACTCCAGCAAAAAGTACAGCAAGTCCACCGGCCGAAGACCTATCCCAACTGCAGAGACGGCCAATTCCTGCAGATTGGAACCCCATTCCATTTATTCCCAGTTTAAAAGACAATGCTTTCAATGTTGTTAGGGACTACGTGCATATATTCCCATCATGGGAAGATTATTGTGAAGACAAACACCATTTTCACATCTTCCTGTCCAACTTACGTGTAAGTGCTATTATTCATGGTTATTATTTTCCTGTTTTCTGCTGATTGAACACATCAATGATTTACATTACATTGTTGTAACTAGGCGAGGGTCAATATGGATAGTCATGACGAGCAAAGCTTGCTTGTGCTTTTCAAGGAAGCATTGCAGTAGTATCGGTGTTACCTGAGGAAATCACACTTTGATGGCAAGTCTATAAACGAATTTCCGATGAAGTCTCCTGTGCTAAATTTAGAAGACATTGAATGGAAAAACCTTGTTATGCACTGGTCTCGTTCCCAGGATGAGGTACTGTCTATGAAATCACATGACAATTTGAACTTCTACTTTTCCGCATGTGCCTTACGGATCTTTTTTGCAGGAAATCTGCTCGAAGAAGAATTCCGGTTTGACAAGAATGACAGGATATCGCAAATATGCTGCCCGCTGCTTTGCTCTTGTTAGTACCTGTTGTCCTGTATCACTGTACTTGCATACATACCTGGTTCATTATGTGACAGCAGTATGCATGATAGCTTGCTTATCAATTGTTCGCTCCAAATTATCTGATCTGTATGAATGGTTACATTAGTGTAGAATATATCCAATGCCAATGTTTTTTTAGCTCTGCATTGTTCTTGTAAGTACATGATGTCCTTTATCAGTGTACTTATAATGACAGGTAGTTGTTCATGTACCATCACTCTGCAGCTTATTTTCCTTTGCCCTCCATTTTCTACACATCAGATCTATATTTACTCTTACCATAAGGTTCGTACCTTTTGCCTGTATCGCTGCACTTACATTTATAGCTACTTGGTTATGTAGCATCACTCTTCATCTTATCTTAAATATTCTCCATTTTTTCGTATATTATCACATCTATATTTACTCTTAACAAAATGTAGAATAAAGGCAATGCTTTTGAAGAAGATTCTGTGGTAAACTTCTTGAATCCCCCCCCCCCATCAGCATGGACAAGGCCTTTATAGAGCCTGTCTTCACCAATAATGTAAGTTTGTCCATCTCAAGCCTTCAAACTTTGTTGTATATATTTGGTTAGGCATGACTGCAACAACTGTTTATTTTTGGTGTTTGCATCAAATTGCTTGTTTAAAGTTTATTATGTAGTTCATAAACAAAAGTTTGTCCTTTCTCAATTTAAGTTTTCAGTTGTACAACCAAGTTCCTTCTTCATACCATGTAAATTAAACTATACAGAGCAAGTGATCTTCTTTTGCACTGCATGTATGCTTCTGTTCTTCATCCGTAATCCAGTGGTGTGGTGAACCTACCCACTACAGCACAATGTCATATTCTGCAATGTCTTAACTATGAACAATGTCATATCATTCTACTATTATTTAAACCGTCTCTTTATTTGCCAATCAGAAATGGTATAAATTGACAGCACACTAACCGTTGATACTTATGAGTTCTTGATCTGTAATCCAGTGGTGTCGTGAAGCTGCCAACTCCTTCACAATGTCATTTCCTGCCATGTCTTAACCTGAACAATACCATATTGTGTTAATGCAATTTAAACTGTGTCACTTTATTCGTCAGTAAGAAATGTGATGAATTGTCAGCACTGATACTTTTATGTGCAAAACCTGTCATATGTCTGCTTGTTTATCTTTCAGAGTGAGGAAGATATAAGTGTTGAACAAGCGCAGTCTCATCATCTTGCTCAGCTGCTTGCGCTGCAGCTCCCCAGCAGGGCTAACCTTTCTTGAACTCTATTGTAGTGCTGTCGGTTTTGTATATTATTTTGCCGGCATGTTTATTTGCACTGGTGGCGATCTTTGATGCCCAGTGTATGTAATCATGCTATCTGCTTGTGCTTTATTATCATAGTGGCGAACTTTGATGCCCAGTGGATGTAATATGCCGTAATTTCTTTATTGTATAGTCTAGGTTTTTTCTTATTCACGATGTTGCAGTTATTTTACTGTATATATATATATCCTGTCTTTGCAGTAAACCGGCCAAACCGTAAAATTACGGTACATAATCGGGCCGTCATGCAATCACGATGTAGGTTGGGCCTGAAACGTGCCGAACAGCTCACGGGCTGGCAGCAGCCCGAAATGAACCCCGGCCCATGATTGTGCGAATCAAATCACGGGCTTTTAACAGGCCAAAATTGTCTCGGTCCTTGTTTGGCCCAATCAGATATCGGCTGCAAGCAGGCCGGATGCAAACCGGGCCGTAGTTAGGCCCAACTATATGACGGGCTTTTAACAGGCCGAAATTAATATAGGGCCGAAATGTTAAACGGGCCTTTAATAGGCCAAAACTAATATCAGGCCGAATTTCTAAGTGGGCCTTTAGCAAGTGGGCCCAAAAGCATAGTGTCCAGTTGACGGGCCGAATCTGATATGGGCCATAATTGAGCCCAAAGCCTCTTAAAGGGCCGGACCTGATCTGGGCCGTAATTTGGCCCAGAACGTGTTAGGCTTTTAACGGGCCGGATCTCATATGGGCCACTATTAGGCCCGGAGCGTGGCAGGCCATTAATGGACCGGATCAAATATGGGCCGGCATTTGGCCCAAAACATGGCAGCCAGTTAATGGGCCGGCCTACTAGGGTCCTCAAAATCTTGTGGGCCTACAGCTGGGCTGGCCCATTAATGTCGGCGAAATCTCGTGGGCCTTTAGCTGGGCCGGCCCATTATGATCCGCAAGAATCTTGTGGGCCTTTACCTGCGCCGGCCCATTATGGCACACAAAAATCTTGTGGGCCTTTACTTGGGCCGGCCCATTATGGCCCGCAAAATCTTGTGGGCCTTTAGCTGGGCCAGCCCATTATGGTCCGCAAAATCTCGTGGGCCTTTAGCTGGGCCGGCCCATTATGGTCCGCAAAATCTTGTGGGCCTTCAGTTGGGCCGGCCCATTTAAACTTGATGGGCCGGTCCACGTGTCAACATATCATAGGCGCGTCTCGCCCATTGGATGAGTGACACCTGTGCCAACGCGGACCTGACACGTGTCTCCTCCAGCCAATGATGATTTTACACGTGGAAAATCCCCATTGGTCGGGGCTGTTAACGGGTTATCGGATCCAAAACCCGACCTGATAGCTTAACGGTGTTCCATTACGGTGGATGCCACGTGTCGGTCACCCTTGACGAAAGCACTTCTGTGACGCGCGATTTATCATCATGGAAGTGGACACTTCCGTGATGATAATTTTGGTAATGTCATGGAACACTTCTACGACAGCACAGGTATGACTATCTTGATTCTGTCATAAATTTGTCATGGATGTACATGCATGACAAAAAACGCGACCTAGTGTGACAAACACGTATCATCACGGAAGTGTATTTTTTTGTAGTGGTAACTAATAATAAAAGTGAGCACAAATGGTATTGCAATGCGTTGAAACAAGGCCTAGGGTTCATACTTTCACTAGTGCAAGTTCACTCAACAATAATAACATAATTGGATCATATAACTATCCCTCAACATGCAACAAAGAGTCACTTCAAAGTCACTAATAGCGGAGAACAAACGAGGAGATTATGGTAGGGTACGAAACCACCTCACAGTTATTCTTTCCAATCAATCCGTTGGGCTATTCCTATAAGTGTCACAAACAGCCCTAGAGTTCGTACTAGAATAACACCTTAAGACACAAATCAACCAAAACCCTAATGTCACCTAGATACTCCAATGTCACCTCAAGTATCCGTGGGTATGATTATACGATATGCATCACACAATCTCAGATTCATCTATTCAACCAACACATAGAACCTCAAAGAGTGCCCCAAAGTTTCTACCGGAGAATCACGACACAAACGTGTGCCAACCCCTATGCATAGGTTCATGGGCGGAACCCGCAAGTTGATCACCAAAACATACATCAAGTGAATCACGTGACATCCCATTGTCACCACAGATACGCACGGCAAGACATACATCAAGTGTTCTCAAATTTTTAAAGACTCAATCCGATAAAATAACTTCAAAGGGAAAACTCAATCCATTACAAGAGAGTAGAGGGGGAGAAGCAACATAAGATCCAACTATAATAGCAAAGCTCGCGATACATCAAGATTGTGCCAAATCAAGAACACGAGAGAGAGAGAGAGAGAGAGAGAGAGAGAGATCAAACACATAGCTACTGGTACATACCCTCAGCCCCGAGGGTGAACTACTCCCTCCTCGTCATGGAGAGCGCCGGGATGATGAAGATGGCCACCGGTGAGGGTCCCCCCTCCGGCAGGGTGCCGGAACAGGGTCCCGAGAGGTTTTTGGTGGCTACAGAGGCTTGCGGCGGCGGAACTCCCGATCTATTCTGTTCCCCGGTCGTTTTTGGGTATATGGGTATATATAGGTGGAAGAAGTACGTCAGGGGAGCCACGAGGGTGGAGGGCGCCCCCCCTGCCTCGTGCCTCCCTCGTTGCTTCCTCGACGTGGACTCCAAGTCTCCCGGGTTGCTTTCCTTCCAAAAATAACTTCTCCAGAAGGTTTCATTCTGTTTCGACTCCGTTTGATATTCCTTTTCTTCGAAACACTGAAACAAGGGAAAAAGCAGGAACTGGCACTGGGCTCTGGGTTAATAGGTTAGTCCCAAAAGTAATATAAAAGTGCATAATAAAGCCCATAAAACATCCAAGATGGATAATATAATAGCATGGAACAATAAAAAATTATAGATACGTTGGAGACGTATCACTTGCTTACGACGAGATCGTGCAAGATCAGCACCGGCGTGACGACGCCGTGCTACTCGAGGAGAACCGTCTTCGGGCTGCTATGCGTGCTGAACGCTTTTAGCAAGCCCCGCGTCACTATCATAGCCGTAGGGTTCATGCCCGGAGTTTTGAGGAAGGTAACCTTGTCCTTAGGCGCGTTTCAGTCCGCCAAGGGTACACACAAGCTGTCACCAAAGTGGGAAGGCCCTTACCGGGTAGTACGAGTCACCAGAACTGGCGCACTTTGTCTGGAGACCAAAGATGGCACTCTGTTGCAAAACTCATGGAATATTGAGCATCTCCGCAAGTTCTACCCATAAGGCGCGAGGCTGCCGGGTCCTGCTCGACAGCCACCCATTTGTACAGGCCTTGCCTCAGTTGCATGTGACCCCTTGTACAAAGCCGGGGCGATGACCCCGTGCGAGAATAAAGAAGCACTGTAGAGGGGCCCCAACCTAGATTGCATGCATGCATGAGCATTTCTTATTACTACCTAAGCATTTCGTGAGCATCTGCATCTGCATATAGATAGGATTACATCCTACATTCATTATCATCTGCATGAAGTTACAGGTTCTCGTCGTGGACTTGGCTTCGACGAAGGGATGATAAGATTGCCCGGCACTGTGATCCCGGCAAGCCAAACAGATAAGTTCTACCTCTTGTTCATTCGTGTTCTGTAAGCTATAACTTATGCATTAGAAAATCTCGCCACTACTTTTAGACTTAGGTGCTCCCATTCCTGTCTTGAACGCTGCTTCGGCCAGGGTGGTTGTAGTTGCCTTTGGTAAAAGGAAGTTGGTGGGGGCTGGTCCTTCTGTCTGTAACCCAGCAGATAAGGTTCTCCGGCAGACAAAAAGAAGGCCGGCAGGATAGCCCACCGGGGAAAACTCGTTTATTTACTCTAAAGAGGCATCTCACCTCTGCATGGACGTATACGTGCGCGAGTTCTCGGCAAGGTTTATCTTTTTCATTAAAATGCTGATACAAGTACAAGCGTTACAAAACACAAACATGGACTTGAGGAATTACATTATTTGAATTAAAATTTGGCAAGTGCATACAGATTTAAGATTGAAAAAAGATAAGTGCCCCATGATCTCCTCTTTTCGTTTTTCCTCCCCCAGGCACTGAGGTGGAAGGAGGAAAAGACGAGAAAAGCACCCGGCAGGAGCCCGTTCGGTAGCAGCCGAACGAGACCAGGGCCGACGAAGGTGTGGAGGAGAAGCGTAGGAACGGGGCGGAGCACCCCTGGCTGCCCCCACTAGCGAGAAGACCCGACTCGAGCCCTGGCAAATCCATCCTCGGGGGCTCGGTCGGGAGATCACCGGAAGAGAAGAGGAGGCACCGAGGAGATCCCCCTCCCCGGCTATAGCCCAAAGAGGCTGGTGAAGATGGTGTCGGGGAGGGATGGGAAGGACGAAAGACGAGGCGGCAGGTCGCCAGTCGGAGGCGAAGGCATCCACGCCATCATACTCCGACCTGGCTCCCCACCACTCGCCACCTCCGGCTTCCCTCGTTTTTTCTCCATCACCGATGCGCCTGGGAAGCGCCAAGACCGTTGTCCGGCGCCCCCTCCGAAGACGCGACGAGCCACCAAGGCGGCCAAGGGGCGAGAAGCGCACCGCTCCCCTCATTGGTAGGCAGGAAGGCGCGCCCCTCGTCGACATCAACTCCAACTCTAAGGAGAAGGGACGTACTGGGATTTCCAATGATCCCTGGCCCCTCCCCTTGGGCTTGGACCAAGCTCACTCCCCAAGCTCTAACATCTTCACTCAGCATTTTCGACTCAAAGCTAAAGCCTGGAGGCCAGCCCCAGGCTCCCCTTCCCAGCATACTCAAGGTGGAACAAGACAGAAGAAGAAGTGGATGCTGCTGGATGACTCCGTTCCACCCCTGCTCTCCCTTTTATAGGTAGATGAGGGGGGCGGGGGCTGGATCCACGGCGAGCGACCACCGCCCTTCTCCACCAGTTCAAAGAAGTCGGGCCCTCGCCATCATGCTCTCCCACGCCACGCGCCTCCGTTACCTACCCCGCGCGATGCATGCGGCATACGTGGCTAAGGATAAGGGCACGGTGGGAAGAGTAAATTGGCAGTATCCATCCCATGCGTTAAAGTCATTCACGGGCCATTACTAGAGCGGTCCCACCACCATTAGCTTTGCTTGACGCGTGGGAAAACCGGAAACTAGCCTGGAATCAAGACTAATGAAGAATCAAAGAAGATCTCAAGAGACTAGCTTCTTGAGCAGCGGCGCCTGTGCACTTGTTAGGCCCTACCCCGATGATGCTCGGCAGCGTGATCGGGGCAGGCCCGGGGGCTTCTGTCGGTGCAACAGACCCAGGGCCTGTTGACCTGACTGTGCACAGACACAAGATCAAGAGTAGAGCACCAAAACAAGAGGCCAAGAGACTCAAAGAACCAGCTAACAAATCAGAAGGAACCAAGACTGAGGCAGAGAAGCCAAATATTACTAAGCAAGAAGCCTCCCTTGCAGGGCAGGCGAGCCCGGCAAGGAGCGAGGCCACCCCCAGAAGAAGAGGACCAAGGCGTCTCGGCAGGGCCTGCCGGGACTCGCGGAGACCAGATCACCCCACCAACTGCTCCACCACGACCCACGTCAAGATGCAGGATGATTAAGTGGCAACCATTCACCACATGGTGGCCACTTTCTACCAAGTGAACCCACAAATGACACCCGTCCAGAGACGTGTCAAGCGAGCAGGCGTGGAGCTGACGAATTAGCCCGGCAAGCCTTGTCGGGTGACCAATGACGTGACACTAAGCGGCGTATTAAATGCATGTCGTCAGCCTGCAGAGTTAGGTATGATAGCACTGTTTGCTATCATATCAGTGTCTAATGACCAAGTTGCCACTATGGTGGACCCTTGGACTATAAAACGAGGCCCATGGCAATGATTAGAGGGGTTGGAAACTTAGATCACACACACCCCCGTACACGCGTAGTCGGCACTGCCCCGAAGTGACCCTGCCGGGCACGTGTACTACGCACCACCAGAACATTTTCCCAATCAATCCACCAAAGCAGGAGTAGGGTTTTACGCCTCGCGGTGGCCCGAACCTGGGTAAAACTGCATGTGTGATCCCTGCCATGCTGCCTTGCGTTGGTCTACTCTTTGTGCAACATGACTCCCCCCTGCCGAACCAGCAAGAGGTCGTCCTGGTCCCATAGGTGGCCGTGGTTTCCTGTGACACTCGGGAATCATTTTCATCATCCCTTGCATATTATAGTTCATCATGAAGTTCTAGTAGCTTGGTGATAGTTACTAGAGAACTCTGTCAATCACTATCTTATCTGGAAGCTTAACTCCCACTTGATTCAAGCGATTGTAGTACCCCAGACATTCTGAGCACATGCTCACTAGCTGAGCTATTCTCCTCCATCTTGTAGGCAAAGTACTTGTCAGAGGTCCCATACCTCTCGACATGGGCATGAGACTAAAATGCCAATTTCAGCTCTTGGAACATCTCATATGCTCTGTGGCGTTCAAAAAGTTTTTGAAGTCTCGGTTCTAATCCGTAAAGCATGGTGTACTAAACTATCAAGTAGTCATCACATCGAGCTTGCCAAACTTTCATAATGTCTGCATCTGCTCCTGCAATAGGTCTATCACCTAGCGGTGCATCAAGGACATAATTCGTCTATGCAGCAATGAGGATAATCCTCAGATCACGGACCCACTCCGCATCATTTCTACTATCATGTTTCAACTTAGTTTTCTCTAGGAAATATCAAGAAACATAGGGGAGCTACAACGCAAGGTATTGATCTACAACATAATTTGCATATACTATCAGGACTAAGTTCATGATAAATTAAGTTCATTTAATCAAATGACTAAAGAACTCCCACTTAGATAGACATCCCTCGAGTCATCTAAATGATACGTGATCCAAACCAACTAAACCATGTCCGATCATCACGTGAGATGGAGTAGTAATCAATGGTGAACATCTCTATGTTGATCATATCTACTATATGATTCACGTTCGACCTTTTGGTCTCCAGTGTTCCGAGGCCATGTCTGTACATGCTAGGCTCGTCAAGTTTAACCCGAGTATTCCGTGTGTGCAAAACTGTCTTGCACCCATTGTATGTGAACGTAGAGCCTATCACACCCGATCATCACGTGGTGTCTCAGCACGACAAACTGTCGCAATGGTGCATACTCAAGGAGAACACTTATACCTTGAAATTTAGTTAAGGGATCATCTTATAATGCTACCACCGTACTAAGCAAAATAAGATGCATAAACATAAACATCACATGCAATCAAAATATGTGACATGATATGGCCATCATCATCTCGTGCTTTTGATCTCTACCTCCAAAGCATCGTCATGATCTCCATCATCACCTGCTCGACACCTTGATCTCCGTCATTGTGTCGTGGTCGTCTCGCCAACTATTGTTCTACAACTATCGCTACTGCTTAGTGATAAAGTAAAGCAATTACATGGCGTTTGCATTTCATACAATAAAGAGACAACCATAAGGCTCCTGTCGGTTGCCGATAACTTTTACAAAACATGATCATCTCATAGAATAACGTATATCACATCATGTCTTGACCATATCACATCACAAGCATGCCCTGCAAAAACAAGTTAGGCGTCCTCTACTTTGTTGTTGCAAGTTTTACGTGGCTGCTACGGGCTAGTAGCAAGCACCTTTCTTACCTACGGCACAAAAACCACAACGGTGATTTATCAAGTGTGTTGTTTTAACCTTCAACAAGGACCGGCCGCAGTCAAATTCGATTCAACTAAAGTAGGAAAACAGACACCCGCCAGCAACCTTTATGCAAAACTAGTTGCATGTCTGTCGGTGGAACCAGTCTCATGAATGCGGTCATGTAAGGTTGGTCCGGGCCGCTTCATCCAACAATACCGCCGAATCAAAATAAGACATTGGTGGTAAGCAGTATGACGATCATCGCCCACAACTCTTTGTGCTCCACTCGTGCATATCATCTACGCATAGACCTGGCTCGGATGCCACTGTTGGGGAACGCAGCATGCAATTTCAAAAATATTCCTACGCTCACGCAAGATCTATCTAGGAGATGCATCACAACGAGAAGGGGAGAGTGTGTCTACGTACCCTCGTAGACCGAAAGCGAAAGCGTTTGACAACGCAGTTGATGTAGTTGAACTTCTTCTAGCTCCGACCGATCAAGTACCGAACGTACGACACCTCCGAGTTCTGCACATGTTCACCTTGATGACGTCCCTCGTCCTCTTGATCCAGCAAAGGTGTCGAGGAAGTAGATGAATTCCGACAGCATGACGGCGTGGTGATAGTGATGGTGATGTGATCCGCGCAGGGCATCGCCTAAGCTCCGTGAGAATATGACCGGGGGGTGTAAACTGTGGAGGGGGGCACCGCACATGGCTAATAGTTGATGTTTTTGTGTTGTAGGCGCCCCCCTCCGCACATATATATATAGGTTGGAGAGGAGGAGAGGCAAACAAGGGGCGCCCCAAGTAGGCCGAATCCTAGTTGGGGTCCTCCCCAATTCGGCCTCCCCCCTTCCATATTTTGCCGCAGAAGAAAGGGAAGAGAGAAGAGAGAAAGGAAGGGGGGCCCAACCCCCTTGTTACCTCTCCAATTCAGCCTCCTGCCTAAGGGGGGCACGACACCCCTTGTGGTCTGGTGTGCTCCCCTCTTATGGCCCATATCTTCTCCCCGGGGGTTCCAGTAACCCCTCCAGTACTCCGATATGTACCCGGTACCTTCTGGAACACTTCCGGTGTCCGAATACTATCGTCCTATATATCAATCTTTGCCTCTCAACCATTTTGAGACTCCTCGTCATGTCCGTGATCTCATCTGGGACTCCAAACAACATTCGGTCACCAAATCACATAACTCATATAATACAATATCGTCATCGAATGTTAAGCGTGCGGACCCTACGGGTTCGAGAACTATGTAGACATGACCGAGACACCTCTCCGATCAATAAACAATAGCGGAACCTGGATGCTCATATTGGCTCCCACATATTATACGAAGATCTTTATTGGTCAAACCGTTATGACAACATACGTTATTCCCTTTGTCATCGGTATGTTACTTGCCCGAGATTTGATCGTCGGTATCTTCATACCTAGTTCAATCTCGTTACCGACAAGTCTCCTTACTCATTCCGTAATACATCATCCTGCAACTAACTCATTAGTCACTTTGCTTGCAAGGCTTCTTATGATGTGTATTACTGAGAGGACCCAAAGATACCTCTATGATACTCGGAGTGACAAATCCTAATCTCGATCTATGCCAACCCAACAAACACCTTCGGAGATACCTATAGAGCATCTTTATAATCACCCAGTTACGTTGTGATGTTTGATATCACAAAAGGCATTCCTCCGGTATCCGGGAGTTGCATAATCTCATAGTCAAAGGAATATGTATTTGACATGAAGAAAGCAATAGCAATAAAACTGAACGATCATAATGCTAAGCTAACGAATGGGTCTTGTCCATCACATCATTCTTCTAATGATGTGATCCCGTTTATCAAATGACAACACATGTCTATGGTTAGGAAAATTAACCATCTTTGATCAACAAGCTAGTCTAGTAGAGGCTTACTAGGGACACGGTATTTTCCCTATGTATCCACACATGTATCAAGTTTCCGATTAATACAATTCTAGCATGAATAATAAACATTTATCATGAAAAGGGAAATATAAAATAACAACTTTATTATTGCCTCTAGGGCATATTTCCTTCAATCTTACCCTCCAGTTTGTCTGTCCAATAACTGCCTAAAGTCGTGGAAATATCCACGGATATTTTCCCGCTCGGTCTGTAATGGGTAGCACTGCATTAGGTCACCCTAGCACAATATTTTGCTATGTCATGCATCGTGATGCATTTGGACTACACTCCTGACGGCCAGCCCCTTTCAGCAGAGCTTCCAAGCAAGAAAAACCCCCTTGACCATTCCTATATCACCCTTTCTTTCTCTCTCATTCTTGCATTAGATTTTGCTACACTTGTTCGATAGCTCCTATTTTGATGCATAGCCTAATTATGTAACCTGTTATTGATACTTTACATGTTGTCCTATATGCTTAGTATAGGCTGGTTAGCGATCCATCAGTGGCCCCGCACCCTTGTCCGTGTTGCCATGCTTTTGCTTCCAGATGACTCAACCAACGTGATCGATGTGCAGAGACCAACACATCACCACACACCCCCCGTTAGTTGTACGGCTATATAGAGCTACTATCGAGTGTCGAGGGTGATACCTCCTACCTCACTCCTGGTGATACCTCTGTAGCGTAGCTAGTCGGTTGTGGATTACTAAGGGTTATTCCTCATTCACCACTCCTGATGATGACTCTGTCGTGCAACACCTCAAGTGTGAACCCTTCGAGGGTGATTGCTCCAAGTTCATTGTAATGACCCGAACCTAATAAGATTTGATGTCTCTGTGCTTACTGTGCTAGTCCCCGGAACGATTCGCTCGCACACAGTACATAGGAGTATCAAAGTACAAGTGCATCATTTACTATAACGTATGATCCAAAATTTATAGAGCATTACAAACTGCGTAGCACATTGCTAGCTTTATTCAACAATAACAGCAAAATATAGCATAAGCAAATGATGAGTCCCGTCAACGCCCACCGGCAAAAATGCTGAGTGAAGACTCGCGACCCTACTTTATCTCATTGATCATCTGAAAATCCTGCAACATGATAAGTTGCAGCCACAAGGGTCAATGAATTGAATGTATTGGCAAATCACACATTATGATATAGCAAACCTACATCCACAAGCAAGGTATGACAAACAAAACACTCAAGTTGGTTTGGCCTAAACTAACTTCAGCTGCCTCCACTAGGTAGTCAAGGTTTACACAAGCACAAATGACACCAGGCTAAACTGGAACACAGCCAAATTACTCGCACACGGGAAACCCTCAGAATCATAGAATGATATGAGAAAGATCTTCAAGAAGTCTCAAGTGTGCTCAGTCATGGCGAATTCTGTAAGGACAATAGATCGCTCAGCCATCAACACATTCACCTGATTTAAGCCCCGAAACCCCATGTGCGCTCAGCCATGGCGCATTCTCTAGGGATAATAGAGCGCTCAGCCATTGACGCATTCACCTGAGAAAAAGTCCCGATCCTACAGCTAGAAAGACTCACCACTTCCATGCATCAATTGATACATACCCACATCTACCATCTCAAGCCACTCACACCATCACATAACACAGTCAATACCAAAACATGACAACACAGAACACAATGATCAACCAAACATATAACATATCACAACAACTACACATGCATAGCAGAAATATAGGATGAGCAAATCAAAAGTGCAAACTTGCCTTGAACGGTGTTGAAGTACTCTAACGCTTAGTCCTGATCCGCTTCACACTCTGGACAATCTATACGTTTAACGAAGGCACCGATAAATAAATCGTACTCACATAACACCACAATAAAGCGAACAACAAATAACTCAAATAAAACTTAAATAAAAGAACATATCAATAGGTATATATTATCTACATGCTAGTAGGATCACAATGCAAAAAGAGTCAACTAATTTGGATAAATAGTTTGAAACATAAGGCCTTGAGAAGGTTAAATACAAATTTAAACAAATTCAAATTTAAACAGTTCAAAAAATGTGAATTTTTCGTACTACAATATTCTCCTGGTCACTACGAGTACACAGGAAAAAGAATCGATTGATTTGGAGTTACAGATCTCAAGTTATGCCAAAACGAAAATATTATATGGAATCTGCCAAAAAAATTGTTCCATGACAGCGTTCCTAGAAGAACTGTCGCGGCTGCTGTGGATGTGCCACGTGTCAAGGCGTGAGTGGCCATAGGGTGTTTGCTGCTATGGCTAACCGACGGATGGCCGGCATATAACAGAAAAACATTTCAACGAACGAAAAAAATAGAGATTTAATGTGGGCGGTCCTACTTGAATCGGACGGCGAGAGATGCTCACCGGAACAGCAGAGGCTCGGTGGCTGCCGGACTTGGAGGAGAACGGCGTGGGGCGGCCCGGACTCGGAGGATGTGCGCGATGCGGAGGCCTCCTGAGATAGGGGACGACGAGAGGAGATGAGGAGGAACACGGCGAACTCGAAAAGGTCCTCATGGGCGACGGGAGCTTCTGCTAGCGTCGGTGAGGTCCGGCTGGAGCTGCGGCATCGGACTTGAGCTTCGGATCGAGGTCCTA
This sequence comes from Triticum aestivum, assembly GCF_018294505.1. NCBI lineage: Eukaryota > Viridiplantae > Streptophyta > Magnoliopsida > Poales > Poaceae > Triticum > Triticum aestivum. Next base: position 267,465,846 of record NC_057796.1, on the reverse strand, counting down.
GAGCTCGATTGGATGCTTCCCTATGCGATATACTCGGTTAGGGCAACAGAGGAGGTCAAGGCGAATACAACAGAGGGTAAGGGAGGCGCTGAGGACCCTCGGTGGTGAAGAAATCGGCGGCGATAGAAGCTTCGGGCGGCGGCGGACTCCGGTGAGATCTGGGCGCCATTCTAGGGCTCAGGAGGTGGCGAAACAAAGAAAAATCGGCAGAGGGGGGTTTGGTGATCTTATATAGGGTGGATCCCGTGTCCTGGGGTCAAGAATCGATCAAACCAATCGATTCGATCTCGCTGCGGTTTGGTGAGCTACAGTGCCCCTGTGGAACATGCTCGATGGGGAAGATGACAGGCGGGGACAGGTAGTCAGTGGTAGAGAGAAGGAATATAGAGAAAAAAAACAGAGAGCTGCGGTTGGGCTGCTTTGTGCGAAAATGGGCCGGCCTGCTGTCGCTGCGATGCTGCCTGCTCCAGCGCTCTGAACGATGAATTGAAATGGGCTGCCCCTGTACAGCCCGATGAACAGTAAAATTTGGCTAAGTAATTATACTGAACAGGAGGTCTATTTGGCTTAAAATAAAATACAAATAGATTCGTAAAATTACCATAACACATAGTAAAATATTATTGATATTATAGAATACAGTGAACATTTTCATCTCAAATAATGTTTTTAACAAAAACTATTTTATGCAATAGGAGCAAATAAGAGCATCCAATCAGTCTCAAAATAATTTCCGAATAATATTATAAACCTTTTTCAACTATAATTACCAGTGAATAAGTCATGTTTTCTTCTCTCAATATTTTTCCTTGAGTTGAAAATTATTTGAATATTTGTAAAATCAAAATAAGAGTCAAATGAACAAGTAGGAAAGTCCTTTTATTCCCTCTCATTAGAACATTCCATAACCTCCAAAATTTCAAATATGCATAGAAATCATGATGTAAAAGAATGATCCTATTAACATTCCAAATTTGAGAATTTGGGATGTTACAAATCTACCACCCTTAAAATGAATCTCGTCCTCGAGATTCGAAGAGGCTAGAAAGAAAAGGTTAGGTTTGGGATTCTCTTTGTATATCCATTAATCATCCGAGAGTCCGGGGTGCTACCACCCTTAGAGTTAGAGTCACTAGGTCTTCAAGAATCTTACTCCTTTGATAATATCATTCATGTGCACGCACTACACTCCTTTTAGATCTTGAATTCCATATCAAAAGAGTGGTCTTCCATTAACTCAACCTTCATGGTTGACAGGTCTTGCCCAAGTACTAAATAAAATAGATTCTCTCATGGTGGACATCAAGCATAATCCTCTAGAGTTCCTACAGAAAACAATCTTGGTTTATCCTCACTGTTAAAGCCTACTATATACTGGCAGCGAGTGCCTTCTACAAGCGTCAAACGTCATATCATTCTAAGGCTTTGGCTTAACATCGTCGTCCCTCACTTATAGGCAAGTCACTCTAGATTTACCATCCCACATAGCAAGAGCGAATAATAAGAGTAAGTCGGCATGGTGATCAATCCAATCCGCACCCAAATCATTACCTTGTATATGGTTTAGAAAATCTCGCATTTTAACACTCAGACATCCTCACAAGCATTGCAGAAACTTTTCTTGTTCATGAACTGGGTTCGGATAATCCATTGGTTCTGCATGCCAATCAAAACTATCTATCATTCCTTACAACTCTCGGGTTTGGGTCAACTACTTTAAAATGTATGTCGATGAATTGTAGCTTCCTCCAGGTTTCTTCCTTCAACAAGATTGTGCTTGCTTCTTGTCGGATCCTGGCGCATGTTGTTAAACTTGAACTCATCATTAGGTTGCAGCATGTATTAGGGTATAGACAAAATAAAGACCTAAAGGGGAAAATACTACCCATATGCTCATGCTGGCAAAAAAAACTCCAACAACAACAAAAAAACACTAAATTCACACAAGTCACACTACACAAGCAAAACCTACATGTAAGGTCATATCCACAAGAGATACGATCTCATCATACTACCGCAAATCGATTATCGGACACAACTTAGTAATGGTGGTCTGCCAACTAAAACTCCTTAAATGACACTAATATAATTTCAGGGGTCATCTATACTTGAAAAGAAAAGATACGAGTACAAGAGTATGAACTATCAAGTATAGTAAGGTTGTAAAATAAGTTTTCAGTCATATGGCTTTTCCTATTCCAATTTCTAGGGTCACGGCCTACAGTCAACACACTGCTCTGATACCATTTGTAATGACCCGAACTTGATAAGATTCAATGTCTCTGTGCTTACTGTGCTAGCTAGTCCCTGGATCGATTCGCTAGCACACACAATACATAGGAATATCAAAGTACAAGTGCATCATTTACTATAACGTATGATCCAGAATTTATAGAGCATTACAAATTGTGTAGTACATTGCTAGATTTATTCAGCAATAACAGCAGAAATGTAGCATAAGCAAACGATGAGTCCCGTCAACGCCCATTGGCGAAAATGCTGAGTGAAGACTCACGACCCTACTGTATCTTATTGATAATCTGAAAATCCCGCAACATGATAAGTTGCAGCCACAAAGGTCAATACATTGAATGTATTGGCAAATCACACATAACGATATAGCAAACCTACATCCACAAGCAAGGTATGAAAAACAAAACACTCAAGTTGGTTTGGCCTAAACTAACTTCACCTGGCTCCACTAGGTAGTCAAGGTTTACACAAGCACAAATGACAACAGGCTAAACTAAACGTCAACCAAATTACTCGCACACGGGAAACCCTCGGAATCATAGAATGATATGAGAAAGATTTTCAAGAAGTCTCAAGTGCGCTCAGTCGTGGCGCATTCTCTAGGGACAATAGAGTGCTCAGCCATCAACGCATTCACCTAATTTAAGCCTCGAAACCCCAAGTGCGCTTAGTCATGGCACATTCTCTAGGGACAATAGAGCGCTCAGCCATTGACACATTCACCTGAGAAAAAGTCCCGAGCCTACAACTATAAAGACTCACCACTTCCATGCATCACTCAACACATACCCACATCTACCATCGCAAGCTACTCACACCATCACATAACACAGTCAATACCAAAACATGAAAACACGAAACACAATGATCAACCAAACATATAACATATCACAACAACTACACATGCATAGCAGAAATATAGGATGAGCAAAATCAAAAGTGCAAACTTGCCCTGAACGGTGTTGAAGTACTCTAACGCTTAGTCCTAATCCGCTTCACACTCTGGACAATCTATACGTTTAATGAAGGCACCGATAAATAAACCGTACTCACATAACACCACAATAAAGCCAACAACAAATAACTGAAATAAAACTTAAATAATAGAACATGCCAGTAGGTATATATTATCTACATGCTAGTAGGATGACAATGCAAAAAGAATCAACTAATTTGGTAAAAGGTTTGAAAGATATGGCCTCAGGAAGGTTAAATACAAATTAAAAAAATAAATAGTTGAAAAATGTGAATACCGCGGTCACTACGAGTACACACAAAAAAGAATCGATTGATTTGGAGTTACAGATCTCAAGTTATACCCAAACGAAAATATGATATGGAATCTGCCAAAACAATATGTGGCATGACAGCGTTCCTAGAAGGACTGCCGCGGCTGCTGTGGATGTGCTACATGTCAAGGCGTGAGTGGTCGTAGGGTGTTTGCTGCTATGGCTAAGGGCATCTTCAACAATTTTTGTGTTAGCTTGTTGGTAAAATATGTCATGTCATCAAACCAACACCTTAACATACAACTACTATACTCCAATAGGTTGTATTTAGTTTGCCCAATAGGATGTGAAATAATAAATAAGGTGTTCTTTCATTCTACATTGAAGCTTGTGCAAGGGGTATTGATTCATGTACATACAATCTTACTTTCTTTCGTATGACACATCATCAAAAATCCTATATGTCAAAGTCTATCAAAAACTATCTTAAAATTGAAGATGTCCTAACCGACGGATGATCGGCATATAACAGGAAAAACGTTTCAACGAAAGAAGAAAAAATAGAGATTTAATCTGTGCGGTCCAACTTGATTCGGACGGCGGGAGATGCTCACCGGAACAGCAGAGGCCCGGTGGCTGCCGGACTTGGAGGTGAACGGCACGGGGCGGCCCGGACTCGGAGGATGTGCGCGATGCGGAGGCTTCCTGAGATACGGGACGACAGGACGAGATGAGGAGGAACACGGCAAACTCGAAAACGTCCTCCTGGGCGACTGGGGCTTTTGCTAACGTCGGTGAGGTCCGACTGGAGCTGTGGCGTCGGAATGGAGCTTCGGATCGAGCTTCTAGAGCTTGATTGGACGCTTCCTTGTGCGATATAGTTGGTTAGGGGGACAGAGGAGGTCAAGCTGAATACAACAGAGGGTAAGGGAGGCGCTGAGGACCATCGATGGTGAAGAAATCGGCGGCGGCAGAAGCTTCGGGCGGCGGCGGACTCCGGCGAGATCTGGGCGCCATTCTAGAGCACGGGAGGCGGCGGAACAAAGAAAAATCAGCACAGGAGGGGTTGGTGATCTTATATAGGGTGGATCCCGTGTCCTGGGGTCAAGAATCGATCGAACCAATAGATTCGATCTTGCTGCGGTTTGGCGAGCTACAGTGCCCTAAGGAACATGCTCGATGGGGAAGATAATAGGCGGGACCAGGTGGTCAGTGGCAGAGAGAAGGAATACAGAGAAAAAAACAGCAGAGAGCTGCGGTTGGGCTGCTTTGTGCAGAAATGGGCCGGCCTGCTGTCGTTGCGATGCTGCTGCTCCAGCGCTCTGAGCGATGAATATAAATGGGCTGCCCCTGTACAGCTCGATGAACAGTAAAATCTGGCTGAGTAATTATACTGAACAGGAGGTCTATTTGGCTTAAACTAAAATACAAATAGATTCATAAAATTACCATAGCACATAGTAAAAAATTATTGATATTATAGAATACAATGAACATTTTCATACCAATTTTTTTAAAGAAAACTATTTTATGCAATAGGAGCAAATAACAGCATCCAAACAGTCTCAAAATAATTTCCATATAATATTCTAAACCTTTTTCAACTATTCTTAACAGGGAATAAGTCATGTTATCTTCTCTCAATATTTTTCCTTGAGTTGAAAATTATTTGAATATTTGTACAATCAAAATAAGAGTCAAACAAATATGTGGGAAATCAAGTCCTTTTATTCCCTCTCATTAAAACATTCCATAACCTCCAAAATTTCAAATATGTGTAGAAATCATGATGTAAAAGAATGATCCTATTAAACATTCCAAATTTAAAAATTAGGGATGTTACATTCACCTTGACGGTTACATCGAGTGGGAATCCATCAAGGGTGATTCCTCAGTTTCCCCCTTGATGTTATGAGCACACGGATACCTTGACTTTACCTCAATCCCTTGTTGAAGTTGGGTTGACCCCGAGGGGTACCCGTGAGAGTTACTGAAGTCGGGTTGACCATGAGGGTACCCGCGAGATAACTACGCGACACGATCGGGCAGGCAGACCACCCTAGGAGAGGGATGGCCCTGACCCTTGTCATCAGTCCGCGAGACAGGACAACATGATCACTAATCGTCTCCGCGCGCTCCCAAGACACTAATGGTTTTGGATATGTCATCTGAGTAGGCCTCTGGCCTTTTCGCACTAACCACCACGCGGGAAAAAATACAGGCACTCGGCGTCATACGATTCTTCTGAAAGCCCTCGAACGTCAGCCGTTTGGCAGCGTGCGCCCGGTTGGATGGTAACCACCTGCACTTGTATAAGGGGGTGGGTCTGCTCCAGGCCGCGTTAGCAACGTGTAGGATTGCAAACGACGATTGGCCCATGACCCCTTCGCATTTAGAATGTAGACCGACGTGCTGGCCACTCTGTTGAGCCTAGGTGATTGATGTCTACTACACAACCTTCTTCTTGTAGACGTTGTTGGGCCTCCAAGTGCAGAGATTTGTAGGACAGTAGCAAATTTCCCTCAAGTGGATGACCTAAGGTTTATCAATCCGTGGGAGGCGTAGGATGAAGATGATCTCTCTCAAACAACCCTGCAACCAAATAAAAAAGAGTCTCTTGTGTCACCAACACACCCAATACAATGGTAAATTGTATAGGTGCACTATTTCGGCGAAGAGATGGTGATGCAAGTGTAATATGGATGGTAGATATAGGTTTTTATAATCTGAAAATATAAAAACAGCAAGGTAGCAAGTAACAAAAGTGAGCGAAAACGGTATTACAATGCTTCGAAACAAGGCCTAGGGTTCATACTTTCACTAGTGCAAGTTCTCTCAACAAGGATAACATAATTGGATCATATAACAATCCCTCAACGTGCAACAAAGAGTCACACCAAAGTCACTAATAGTGGAGAACAAACAAAGAGATTATTGTAGGGTACGAAACCACCTCAAAGTTATTCTTTCCCATCAATCCATTGGGCTATTCCTATAAGTGTCACAAACAACCCTAGAGTTCGTAGTAAAATAACACCTTAAGACACACATCAACCAAAACCCTAATGTCACCTAGATACTCCAATGTCACCACAAGTATCTGCGGGTTTGATTATACGATATGCATCACACAATCTCAGATTCATCTATTCAAACCAACACAAAGAACTTCATGAGCGCCCCAAAGTTTCTACCGGAGAGTCAAGACGAAAACGTGTGCCAACCCCTATGCATAAGTTCACAAGGTAACTGAACCCGCAAGTTGATCACCAAAACATACATCAAGTAGATCACGCGAATATCCCATTGTCACCACAAATAAGCACATGCAAGACATACATCAACTGTTCTCAAATCCTTAAATACTCAATCCGATAAGGTAACTTGAAAGGGAAAACTCAATCCATTACAAGAAGGTAGAGGGGGAGAAACATCATAAGAACCAACTACAGTAGCAAAGCTCGCAGTACATCAAGATCATGACAAATCAAGAACACGAGAGAGAGAGAGATCAAACACATACCTACTGGTACATACCCTCAGCCCCGAGGGTGAACTACTCCCTCCTCGTCATGGAGAGCGCCGGGATGATGAAGATGGCCACCGGTGATGGAGCCCCCCTCCGATAGGGTGCTGAAACAGGGTCCCAATTAGTTTTTGGTGTCTACAGAGGCTTACGGCAGTGGAACTCCCAATCCAGGTTTCTTTTTGGGGGTTTCTGTATTTATAGGAATTTTTGGCGTCGGTTTCACGTCAGGGGGGTCTCCGAGTCAGCCATGAGGTAGGGGCACGCTCCCTGGGGGTAGGGCGAGCCCCCCACCCTCGTGGATGACTCGGGACTCTTCTGGCCCAACTCTTTTGCTTTGGGGGCTTCTTCTGGTCCATAAAAAAATCTCCGTAGACTCCGTTTGGTATTCCTTTTCTGTAAAACTCAAAAACAAGGAAAAAACAGAAATTGGCAGTAGGCTCTAGGTTAATAGGTTAGTCCCAAAAATCATATAAAATAGCATATAAATGCACATAAAACATCCAAGATGGATAATATAATAGCATGGAACAATAAAAAATTATAGATACATCGGAGACGTATGAAGCATCCCCAAGCTTAATTCCTGCTCGTCCTTGAGTAGGTAAATGATAAAAACAGAATTTTGTTGCGGAATGCTACCTAACATATTTATCAATGTAATCTTCTTTATTGTGGCAAGAATATTCAAATCCATAAGATTCAAAACAAAAGTTTACTATTGACATAAAAACAATAATACTTCAAGCATACTAATAAGGCAATTATGTCTTCTCAAAATAACGTGGCCAAAGAAAGCTTATCCCTACAAAATCATATAGTTTGGCTATGCTCCATCTTCGTCACACAAAATATTCAAATCATGCACAACCTCGATTTCAGCCAAGCAATTGTTTCATACTTTAGTATTCTCAAACTTTTTCAACTTTCACGCAATACATGAGCGTGAGCCATGGACATAGCACTATAGGTGTAATAGAATATGGTGGTTGTGGGGAAGACAAAAAGAAGGAGATAGTCTCACATCATCTAGGCGTATCAACGGGCTATGGAGATGCCCATCAATAGATATCAATGTGAGTGAGTAGGGATTGCCATGCAACGGATGCACTAGAGCCATAAGTTTATGAAAGCTCAAAAAGCAACCAAGTGGGTGTGCATCCAACTCGCTTGGTCACGAAGACCTAGGGCAATTTGAGGAAGCCCATCGTTGGAATATACAAGCCAAGTTCTATAATGAAAAATTCCCACTAGTACATGAAAGTGACAACATAGGAGACTCTCTATCATTAAGATCATGGTACTACTTTGAAGCACAAGTGTGGTAAAAGGATAGTAACATTGCCCCTTCTCTCTTTTTCTCTCATTTTTTTGTTTTTTGGGCTTTCTCTTTTTTTTGGCCTCTCCTTTTTTTCGTCTGGAGTCTCATCCCGACTTGTGGGGGAATCATAGTCTCTATCATCCTTTCCTCACTGAGACAATGCTCTAATAATGAAGATCATCACACTTTTATTTACTTACAACTCCAGAATTACAACTCAATGCTTAGAACAAAATATGACTCTATGTGAATGCCTCCGGCGGTGTACCGGGATGTGCAATGAATCAAGAGTGACATGTATGAAATAATTATGAAAGGTGGCTTTGCCACAAATACGATGTCAACTACATGATCATGCAAAGAAATATGACAATGATGAAGCGTGTTATAATAAACGGAATGGCGGAAAGTTGCATGGCAACATATCTTGGAATGGCTATGGAAATGACGTAATAGGTAGGTATGGTGGCTGTTTTGAGGAAGGTATATGGTGGGTGTATGGTACCGGCGAAAGTTGCGCGGTACAAGAGAGGCTAGCAATGGTGGAAGGGTGAGAGTGCGTATAGTCCATGGACTCAACATTAGTCATAAAGAACTCACATACTTATTGCAAAAATCTATTAGTCATCGAAAAAAGTACTACGCGCATGCTCCTAGGGGAAGGCTTGGTAGGAGTTAACCATCGCGCGATACCGACCACCACACAAAGGATGACAATCAATAAATAAATCATGCTCTGACTTCATCACACAACGGTTCACCATACGTGCATGCTACAGGAATCACAAACATTAACACAAGTATTTCACAAATTCACAATTACTCCACTAGCATGACTCTAATATAACCATCCTCATATCTCAAAACAATCATAAAGAATCAAACTTCTCATAGTATTCAATGCACTTTATATGAAAGTTTTTATTATATCCCTTTTGGATGCCTATCATATTGGGACTAAATTTATAACCAAAGCAAATTACCATGATGTTCTGAAAGACTCTCCAAATAATATAAGTGAAGCATGAGAGTTCATCTATTTCTTCAAAATAAAACCGTCGCCGTTCTCTAAAAAGATGAAAGTGAAGCACTAGAGCAAACGACAAACTACTCCAAAAGATATAAGTGAAGATCAATGAGTGGTCGAATAATTGTGCAACTATGTGAAGACTCTCTAACAATTAAGAATTTAAGATCTTGAGATATTATTCAAACAGCAAGCAAAAAAAAACAAAAAACAAAATTACGCTCCAAGCAAAACACATATCACATGGTGAATAAAAATATAGCCCCAAGTAAAGTTACCGATGAACGAAGACGAAAGAGGGGACGCCATCCGGGGCATCCCCAAGCTTAGGTTCTTGTTTGTCCTTGAATATTACCTTGGGGTGCCTTTAGCATCCCCAAGCTTAAGCTCCTGCCACTCCTTATTCCGTACTCCATCGAATCTTTACACAAAACTTGAAAACTTCATAACACAAAACTCAATAGAAAACTCGTAAGCTCCGTTAGTATAAGAAAGCAAGTCACCACTTAGGTACCGTTGTGAACTCATTCTTTATTTATATTGGTGTAATATGTACTATATTCCAACTTTTCGATGGTTCATACCCTCCAATACTACCCATAGATTCATCAAAATAAGCCAACACCACGAAGAAAACAGAATCTGTCAAAAATAGAATAGTCTGTAGTAATCTGTAACTCTCGAATACTTCTGTAACTCCAAAAATCCAGCCAAATTAGGAAAACCTGAGAAATTTGCGTACCAATCCAGAGCAAAAATAATCAGATCAAAATCACGTTTCTGTGAATTATTAAAACTAATTTACTGGGTGCAAAAGTTTCTGATTTTCAGCAGGATCAACACAACTATCACTGTAAGCTATCCCAAAAGTCTTACTTGGCACTTTATTGAAATAAAAGCTATAAAATATGATTACTATAGTATCTGAAACATGTGAAAACACAAAAACAGTAGGGGTAAATATTGTGTTGTCTCCCAACAAGTGCTTTTTCTTTAATGCCTTTTAGCTAGGCATGATGATTTCAATGATTCTCACATAAAAGATAAGAATTGAAACATAATGGGAGCATCATGAAGAATATGACTAGCACATTTAAGTCTAACCCACTTCCTATGCCTAGGGATTTTGTGAGCAAACAACTTATGGGAACAAGAATCAACTAGCATAGGAAGGCAAAACAAGCATAACTTCAAGATTTTCAACACATAGAGAGGAAACTTGATATTACTGCAACTCCTACAAGCATATATTACTCCCTCATAATAATTTTCAGTAGAATCATGAATGAATTCAACAATATAACTATCACATAAAGCACCCATTTCATGATGCATAAGCATAGAATTTTTATTACTCTCCACATAAGCAAAATTCTTCTGATGAATAGTAGTGGGAGCAAACTCAACAAAATAACTATCATGTGAGGCATAATCCAATTGAAAATTAAAATCAAGATGACAAGTTTCATGGTTATCATTATTCTTTATAGCATACATGTCATCACAATAATCATCATATATAGCAACTTTGTTCTCATAATCAATTGGAACCTCTTCCGAAATAGTGGATTCATCACTAAATAAATTCATGACCTCTCCAAATCCACTTTCATAATTATCACAATAAGATTCAACACCCTCCAAAATAGTGGGATCATTACTTCCTAAAGTTGACACTCTTCCAAACCCACTTTCATCAATATAATCATCATATATAGGAGGCATGCTTTCATCATAATAAATATTCTCATCAAAACTCGGGGGACTACAAATATCATATTCATCAAATATAGCATCCCCAAGCTTGTAGCTTTGTATATCGTTAGCATCATGGATATTCAAGGAATTCATACTAACAACATTGCAATCATGCTCATCATTCAAAGATTTAGTGCCAAACATTTTATTGCATTCTTCTTCCAACACTTCGGCACAATCAACGGAATCCTTATTTTCATGAAAGACATTAAATAGATGAAGCATATGAGGCAACCTCAATTCCATTTTTTTGTAGTTTTCTTTTATAGACTAAACTAGTGATAAAACAAGAAACAAAAATATCGATTGCATGATCTAAAGATATACCTTCAACCACTAACCTCCCCAGCAACGCCGCCAGAAAAGATCTTGATGTGTATAAACGCAACCTTGTTCTTGTAGACGTTGTTGGGCCTCCAAGTGCAGAGGTTTGTAGGACAGTAGCAAATTTCCCTCAAGTGGATGACCTAAGGTTTATCAATCCGTGGGAGGCGCAGGATGAAGATGGTATCTCTCAAACAACCCTGCAACCAAATAACAAAGAGTCTCTTGTGTTCCCAACACACCCTATACAATGGTAAATTGTATAGGTGCACTAGTTCGGCAAAGAGATGGTGACACAAGTGTAATATGGATGGTAGATATAGGTTTTTATAATCTGAAAATATAAAAACAGCAAGGTAGCAAGTAACAAAAGTGAGCGAAAACAGTATTGCAATGCTTCGAAACAAGGCCTAGGGTTCATACTTTCACTAGTGCAAGTTCTCTCAACAAGGATAACATAATTGGATCATATAATAATCCCTCAATGTGCAAAAAAGATTCACTCCAAAGTCACTAATAGCGGAGAACAAACGAAGAGATTATTGTAGGGTACGAAACCACCTCAAAGTTATTCTTTCCGATCAATCCATTGGGCTATTCCTATAAGTGTCACAAACAGCCCTAGAGTTTGTAGTAAAATAACACCTTAAGACACACATCAACCAAAACCCTAATGTCACCTAGATACTCCAATGTCACCATAAGTATCCGCGGGTTTGATTATACGATATGCATCATACAATCTTAGATTCATCTATTCAAACCAACATAAAGAAATTCATAGAGTGCCCCAAAGCTTCTACCGGAGAGTCAAGGTGAAAACGTGTGCCAACCCCTATGCATAAGTTCACAAGGTCACTGAACCCGCAAGTTGATCACGAAAACGTACATCAAGTAGATCATGTGAATATCCCATTGTCACCACAGATAAGCACATGCAAGACATACATCAAGTGTTCTCAAATCCTTAAAGACTCAATCTGATAAGATAACTTCAAAGGGAAAACTCAATCCATTAAAAGAAGGTAGAGGGGGAGAAACATCATAAGATCCAACTACAGTAGCAAAGCTTGCGGTACATCAAGATCATGCCAAATCAAGAACACGAGAGTGAGTGAGAGAAAGAGAGAGATCAAACACATAGCTACTAGTACATACCCTCAGCCCTGAGGGTGAACTACTCCCTACTCGTCATGGAGAGCGCCGGGATGATGAAGATGGCCACCGGTGATGGATCCCCCCTCTGGCAGGGTGCCGGAGCAGGGTCCAGATTGGTTTTTGGTGTCTACAGAGGCTTGCGGCGGCGGAACTCCCAATCCAGGTTTCTTTTTGGGGGTTTATGTATTTATAGGAATTTTTGGCGTCGGTTTCACGTCAGGGGGTCTCCGAGTCGGCCATGAGGTAGGGGCACGCTCCCTGTGGGTAGGGCGCTCCCCCCACCCTCGTGGATGACTCAGGACTCTTCTGGCCCAACTCTTTTGCTTCGGGGGGCTTCTTCTGGTCCATAAAAAACCTCCATAAATTGGTAGGTCAATTGGACTCCGTTTGGTATTCCTTTTTTGTAAAACTCAAAAACAAGGAAAAAACAGAAACTGACACTCAGCTCTAGGTTAATAGGTTAGTCCCAAAAATCATATAAAATAGCATATAAATGCATATAAAACATCCAAGATGGAGAATATAATAGCATTGGAACAATCAAAAATTATAGATACGTCGGAGACGTATCAGTGATGCGGAGCATCCTTCCATCATCCCCATGGAGTCTACACCGACACATCAAGCACCACATGGACCTATGACAAGATCTTGAGCACGCGCCATTGAAACCGAGGTGAAACCACTCCTACTTGAGATAGATATGGACATGAATGGAACTTGGTTGCTACCTCACCAAAACATGCTATGTATCATTAGGTATGAGGACGAACTCCGGCAATAGGTTAGAGAGTAACCAAAAGGCCTAGGAGAAGGACCACAATTCCCAAGAGCTGGCCGGAAATGGCAAGATGAAGAAAAGGAAGCGTGGAGAAATTGCACTACTGGACAGTCCGGTCCCCACAACAGACAGTTCAGTCGCATAGAAATTGCACTACCGGATAGTCCAAGCCCCACAACGGACAGTTCGATAGCACCCGAAAATGCATTTGGACTCATTGGACTGCCCAGTCCTTACCACTGGACTGTCTGATCTGCCCAGTTTTGCTACAAATTGGGCTAAAAAGCCCATGTAACCAACGAGGCCCATACCCTTTCACCCCTAGACTAAATATTTCGTGCTCCTCTTACTTTTTTGGGTTAGGAAAGTATTGGTTAGACATTGAGAGAGCTTTTCTTATCTTCTCCCTCCTCTTGGAGATCAACACCTCCAAGGAGTAGATCCGCTTGTGGATTTCAAGGCCTCCTCTTGGAGAGGACTATCATCAATACCTCACCTCCTTTGGAGTGGGAAGAACTTTACCCTAGTGCTATTTTCCTTGAATTGTTCTTGTATTCTTGTGGATCTCATGTGTGCTACTCTAGTGGATGTGTAATTGGGTTTGTCTGAGTGATTTTCCCCTTGTGTTCTTGTGAGTTCATCCATTTTTCCCCTCCAAGTGTGAAAAGATCTCCCTTAGGGTTTCACCCTACAACATCTTGCTATCATGAGCCATGGTTGATTCACATCTTGGAGTCCCTACCCCCCATATTCTAGCCTAATTTTGTTGCCTTTTGTCCCAATTCTAAAATTCCCACAAAAAATAGCCCCAAAAATTTTCTTGCAATTTGTTGGATCTAGTGAGATTTTGTTGATTTGGTCCACGAATTTGTTTTTGGCAAGTGGATCTACCATTTCCCCAACCCCCAAAACCACGCCCACCACAAAATCCACCCAATTTTTCGGACTGTCCGCTCTCCATATCGGACTGTCCGCTCCGGTCAGAAGGTTTTCGGATGAAGACCGGATTGTCCGTTACCCAGGACCGGACTGTCCTCTGTTCAAAAACTGCTTCGTCCGATTTCTTGTTTTCATCATAACTTCCACTCTTGAAGTCCGTTTTTTGTGTTCTTTAGCTTGTTTTGTAGCTATTGACATCCCCCATCCTCTTAGATCATTACCACGACCATTTGCTTCCATAATAATTTTCACCATAAAAACACCCACCTTCCACATTTGACGGATTTTGAGTTGCGGTTTCCGTTTCCTAAGGTGTTTCGACTACATAGGAACGGTTTGACATCGACAACACCGCCATTCATCATCGCCTTGGAGTCGACTTTGACGAGCACTTCATCCTCATACCAACCGTAAGCAAGGACGGTAACCTCGACGATAGTTTCTTCATACCCTTGCCATTACCTTGATATCTCGAGCCATTTTGCGTCACTTACCCATCGAGACTAGCGAGTTGAGAATTGCCGGGCCACGCTATTGTGCACCTTAGTGATATGCCTACTCCGCATAGCTACATTGAGCCTGCAATCATCTTGCTATCATCATTTTGCCATAAGTCTCTCCCGTGTATATCATACATAATTGCCTCATAATTTCCTCACAAATCAAACATCATGGCATAGTCAAAAAAAGAGAAAGCAAAAGCTTTTAAGCAAAATAGGAGAAACAAAGAGCTTGTAAGTAATATCATCGAGCCATTTTGCATAGTTACATCATCTTGGTCAATACATACATAGGATACTTGGGATTGAAGACGACATGTTTCTCTCATAGGTTGGTGCACAAGTGTATCTAGCCCATTTGAGCAATCGAGCTAGCGTCTCTCTAGAATCCGTACAGCAAGAGCATTTTCCTTGGTTACAAATTTTGAGCTCACTCCTTGGTTGTGCAGATCCCATCTATCTTCTGTGTGTGTGTGTGTTCCTAGTGATATCCTTGGGTTTGATCTATTTGCCTTACTTGCAATTTTGTGAACCTTCTCAACATTATCGATATCTTGATTAACATTTGCTTGAAATTTTGTGCCACCCATCCTAACCAAGCTCATCCATAAGCTTTACTTGTGTAGGTGTGAGAAACAAACTCGGTACCAATTCTACTATTGTAGCATTACATTGAGTGATACTCGATACATCCTCAATCTTCGGAAAAGGTAACTTTGGTATTGTTCTCTCACTTTCCTACTCACCACCACTTGCTTGTGATGGATAGGCAATGCACATCATGTTCGGTCTTAGACTGCATCGAGCGACTCGCCATCGACATACGACACTACGAAGCAAGGAAAAGGGACTACATCAACGTCAAGTTGGACGCACACATGGATGACATCCGACACGTGTTGGGCAACTACAAGTCTTCTTCCCCTTCATCATGTTCAAGATGGTGACGCTCAAGTGGCAAATCTTCAGAGCGGCCGTCCGATGAAAGTACCATGCGGCACCGTCATCCTCTTCGAGACGACCGCCAAGATGCTCGCAAGCCAAATGTGAACGACGACGAAGAGCGCCATCGACTACAACGACAACGTCACCACCAAGAGGAAGCTACGACTGCCACCACCACTCTGGCAACTTCGCCAAGTGTTATCAAGGCATCTTTGCCTTTGGACGTACGACATCTTCGTCTAATTCCCACAAGTACGCCTACATCGACATCGTCAAGTCATTGGCAACCACCACAAGCGAGGGCGACACTTTCGTCTTCGGAAGCCCCTCAAGGAGGATGTCCGAGCATGGGAAATTCCCTTCGGTCATGGAGAAGATCTACGAGGTGTCACATCTTATGGGCCTCATACAAGAAGACGACAAGACGCTCGAGCAAGGGCCACCCCCTTTGACCACGGCAATGAGCACAAACCTCTCCAACAACATGAAATGGCGCCCCAATGGGACTCTTACTCCAAGTCAAGCTACGGCACCGCACATGAGACCTTATCTTTGCTCCCGGAGGAGAGCGATGATTTGCCACATCCTACGACATTCATCTTTGGAGGCATTATGGATGAGGAGGTTGAGCATGGGATTATCCCTTTAACCAAGGCGGCGATAGGAGTTGAGCATGGAGACATGGGCACATACATCTCTCCGACACCCACATATGACGAGATGCCCCAATTGGCATGTGAGGAGAGCCACCACCCCATGAGTGAGATGAGTGACTCCACCATATATGACATTGAGTGCATTTCCTATGATAGGATGAATGGGATCACCACTAGCCTCACACACGAGAGCATGCCACACATCCTATGTGAGGTTGAGAGCCATTTGAGTGATTCCACAAAACATATGGATATGAGCATCCTAGCGGGAGTGAGTGAAACACAACACTTAGTGAGTGCACTAGTTGAGAGGGCACGTGAGGCCACTGCGGTTTCTAACAACTTAACCTCTACTCCGGGTGTGTTTTCTTTGGTGCTAGATCTCCTAAACGACGAAGCGTTAAACGTCGACAAGTCCATACCTCCAATGGAGACGACGATGGTAATGGTGGACGATGATGCACCCCCACATGGTTCCATCAAGACAACAATGTTGACCAAGCATCGATCTTCGACACCTCACCTACACCACATGAGTGGAGCTCCAAAAGTAACAAAGGTGATGGTGCTTCGCTTGTCCCACTAGTGGACTATCTTCACATCGATTGCTTGCATGATGATGATCACCTTATGGATTCACCACATACTATGTATTCTACATGCTTAGATGTGCCAATATATATGATGAATATGATGTTGAGCATATCGAATTGCCTAGTTGTGATGCTATGCTCTATAGGATATCATGTCAAAATTCTATCACTCACGTCATGTTTGCCAATCCATTAAACTTGTCATATGCTATGAGTGAGATCTCCCATATTACATCATTACAATCTCAACATAGTAACTATGCATTCCCCATTAAAATAAATCCCATTTGCAATTATGACATAGATGACAAGATGATGGTTATTGGATTTTGCTTCTCTTGCGATGATATTGCTAAACTACCTTTGCAAAATTTGTGCAATTCATCCCATATACCATGCCAAGAACATGAATGTAGTTCGCATGATTCCATCCCTTGTGTGCACCATACGCATACCATTCATGACAGTGCTATAGACATTACTAGGGATGCATCTTGTATTTCCATATCTTTCACCATATATGAGCTTGCGCACTTTCTTAGCAAATTTGTTGCGATCTATCTTGATGGACTATTCAGACATAATGATTACATTGTCCGCCATCAATTGCATGATAACATAATCACTTGGAGCACCAATTTCCATGTTTATGATATTTATAAACCATCCCACTATGACTTCATACTACACAATGGTAGAGTTTGTAACTTCAATGAACTTGAGCATATGAATGCTTTATATACCTTTCACTATCATTTTGACAAGCTTCATGCTCCTTGTTACAACCAATTTCACCGATCAAACTCATGCTTAAATGATGGACACCTTGTGTGCGCTAACAATTGTAATTACAAGTGTCCTTTATCTTTGCTCTTTTTGCATGTATACCATTCTGGAGATAACTTGGAGTACTTTGATCACGCCATGAAGTGCACCAACGTCTACAATTTCCATGGTGATGAGATTTACGATCCGAGAGCAGATCTCTCCCAAGGGAGGGATGATGCGGAGCATCCTTCCATCATCCACATGGACTCTACACCGACACATCAAGCACCACGTGGACCTATGACAAGAGATTGAGCACGCGCCATTGAAATCGTGGTGAACTCACTCCTACTTGAGATAGATATGGACATGAATGGAACTTGGTTGTTACCTCACCAAAATATGCTATGTGTCATTAGGTACAAGGACGAACTCCGACAAGAGGTTAAGGAGTACCCACAAGGCCTAAGAGAAGGACCCCAAGACCCAAGAGCTGACTGGAATTGTCAAGACAAAGAAAGGAAGCGTGCAAAAGTTGCACTACCGAACAGTCCAGTCCACACAACGGACAGTCCGGTCGCACAGAAATTGCACTACCGGACAGTCTGGTCCCCATAGCGGACAGTCCGGTGGCACCCAAAAATGCATCTGGACTCACCGGACTGTCCGGTCCTTACCACGGGACTGTCCCGTCAGCCTAGTTTCACTACGAATTGGGCTAAAAAGCCCATGTAACCATGGCCCATACCGTTTCGCCCCTAGACTTTATATTTCGTGCTCCTCTTAGTTTTTTGGGTTAGGGAAGTATTGGACAGACATAGAGAGATCTTTGCTCATCTTCCCCCTCCTCTTGGAGATCAAGCCCTCCAGGGAGTAGATCCCCTTGTGGATTTCAAGGCCGCCTCTTGGAGAAGACTATCATCAAGACCTCACCTCCTTGGGAGTGGGAAGAACTTTACCCTAGTTCTGTTTTCCTTGAACTATTCTTGTATTCTTATGGATCTCATGTGTGCTACTCTAGTGGATGTGTAATTGGGTTTGTTTGAGTGATTTTCCCCTAGTGTTCTTGTGAGTTCATCCCTTTTCCCCCTCCAAGTGTGAAAAGATCTGTGATAGGGGTTCACCCTTCAACACTAGGTAGGACTATGGTGTGTCGATCAGCCGAGGCCAGGCATGACCCGGAAAAGTGTGCCCGGACAAAGTTAATAGAGTGTGTTGGGTAAGTTGGTGCACCCCTGCAGGGAAGTATATCTATTTGAATAGTCGTGTCCATGGTAACAGATGCTTGGAGTTTTATCCGATCTATTACAATTAGAACTGGATACTGGGGACACTGAATGGATATGATGGCTCTGAGGTCGCTTTCTTGCACGGAGTCGAGGAAGGATCTCTGGGTGTTACTACAATATACTTGTTACTTTATGATATGCTAATCTACCCTCATCTAATGCTGCAAGATGCTAGTATTTGATAAGCTAGGCCTTCCCCTCTATTCTGGCATTTCTTCAGTATAGTCCAAAAATATAGCCACATTCCTTTGATACCGATGCATACTTAGTATAGATCTAATGTAAGTCTTGAGAGTACTTTGGATGAGTACTCACGGTTGCTTTGCTACCTATTTTCCCCTCTACCCAATTGCTGCGATTAGATGACGGTGTCCAGGAGCCAGCTGATCCCGCCGACGACTACTACTACACCGACGGAGCCTACTACTACCTGAAACCACCGAGGACCAAAAGTAGTTAGGAGGCCCCAGGCAGGAGGCCTGCGCCTTTTCGATCTAGATGTCGCCGTTTTGCTAGCCTTCTTAAGGCAAACTTGTTTATCTTATCACCACTAGGGAAAACAATATACACAGAAGCTTATCAATAGCGCTGGATAAAAGGAGGCGCTACTGGTAATTAGCAGTAGCGCGCGGCCACAACAGGCGCTCCTGCTATCAACAGAGCAGTAGCACGGCAGGAATAAACAACGCTACTACTAAAATTGCCCCACTGTTGCTGCCAGACTAGGATTAGTAGTAGTGCCCTTCCAATTACCACGCTACTGCTAGCTAAATAGTAGTAGCGTGTTTTTTTGGTTAGGGTGCTACGGCTAAGTTTGAACCTGGCCACATGTCGGGTCCAACTTAGCAGTAGCGCGTCTCCCTGCAGCGTGCTACTGCTACCTCTTTTAGCAGCAGCACGTTTTCCTCCCCCCGTGCTACTGCTAAACCGCAGCCACCACCTTTTTCCTCCCCCCTCCCCATCCTCTCTTCCTTCACTTTCCCCTAGCTGCCACCTCCTCTCTCCCTCACTTTGCTTCTTCCTCACTACTTCTCCCCCCATTACTATCTTTCTTCTACATCTCTTTCTCTCTCTTTATTGCTCCTAGCTAACTACACCACCTCCATTAATGCATCTCCTTTCTCTTTTTTCCTCCCCCTCCACTAGTTAAACTCATCTCCTTCCCCAACTAGCTAGGTAGATCTACCATTTGATGAAGTGACCTATGTACCTCCCTAACTAGATCTAGCCATGTCAAGAAGTAAGCTTTGTCCACTTTTGATCATTCCCTAGGTGTGTGGCGACACCGATCGACATCATCATCACCATGATCGATCTCGAGATGAGTGATTAAAAAATTGTGCTTTTGCAAGAATGGAAATATGTGTATGTGTGCGATATGACATAATCGGGCGACATGATGGAAATTGCATGTGTGGCATGAGTTGACGCCGAATTTTGCTTGAGTTGCCTATGTTTTAACGAAATGTCGATTTATTTCCGTTTCGGCAAATTTCGGGCAAACTCTATATGTCCTATTTTTAGGGAAGGTCATGCCGAATTTTTGCATGACTTTGATGCGTGCATGCATTTTTGTAATCGATTCGTTTATTATTACCGTGCAGGTGTTCATGATGGTTAGTGGAACGATGGTGGAAAGGTGGTTGCGGTCGGTGGTGCAGGACATGAATGAAAATAACCGGATAGATATTTTATGTCTGTGCCGAAGATGCAAAGGAGGAGTTTGGCTCGACCCCTATGAGGATGGTCGTTTGATGGCGCACCTGCTCATGACTGGTTTCATGGATGGCTATACTCGGTGGATAATTGAAGAAGATGATGATGATGATGATGATGATGAGGACGCCGACGGGGCAGGCAATGATGACATGGGGCAAGACGAAGAGATGAACGATAATGGCGGTGGAGAAGAGGCCGGACATGGCAGCGGGGAAGAGGCCGGAAATGGCAGCAGAGAAGAGAACGGACATGGCGGTGGAGAAAACATGGACTACACACCGCATACTTCGTCGCTACTAAGTTCAATCTTGCGGGACCCTCATGTTCAAGAACTGCTTCGCAAGGAGAGGAGTACTGACAGAGCTGCTTCTAGAGAGGAGGCCAAGCTGGAGCAACTGGTGGTAGACTCGAACACTCCATTGTATGATGGTTGTGATCCCGAGGTGACCCGCTTGAGTTTCACGCTCCAACTTCTGAAGATGAAGGCTGAAAACAAATGGACCGACACTAGCCTCGATGAGCTTCTCAAGTACCTAAAGGATGTTCTTCCCGCGCGGAATCTATGTCCTACTAGTGTGGATGAGGCCAAGTAGATCACGTGCTCCCTTGATCTGCCGCACGTTAGATACCATGCATGCATCAACGATTGCATAATTTATCGGAAGGAGCACGTAGAAAAAACCAGCTGTCCGGTGTGCAATGCTTCTCGATACAAGAAGGCCGGAAAGAAATCTCCCTAGAAAGTTGTATGATACTTACCGATCACTCCCTGTCTGCAACGTTATTTTGTAGATCCCAAGGAAGCAAAGCTCATGCGTTGGCATGCGGAGAGGACAAAGCCCGACGATGGAGATGATCCAAAGCTGAGACACCTCGCAGATGCAAGCTAGTGGAGAGCGTTCAACGGTGAATATTGATATTTCGCATGATGCAAGGAACATCGTGCTTGGCACGTGTATCGATGGCATGAATCTGTTTGGCAACCAGAACACCAACCATAGCACATGACCCATGTTTGTTTGGATGTACAACATCCCCCTGGGTATGCATGAAGTCGAAGTACATACACATTATCATGCTGATTGAAGGGCCAAAACAACCAGGAAATAATATTAATCTGTATCTGGGGTTACTTCAAGAGGAGTTAGACACGTTCTGGAAAACACCGGCCAAGACATGGGACACCAGTAAAGGTGAGTATTTCAATATGAGAGCCGTGCTGATCACGACGATGCCCGACTATCTCGGTTACGGATATGTCGCAGGCCAGGTGTGACATGGATATTGCGGATGCACGTGGTGCATGGATGATACGACGTCTCAGTAGCTAACGTCAACGAAAGAAGGCGGGTCTGGACAAATCGTGTACATGGGGCATCGAAGATGGCTCGAGAAGGACGACCCGTGGAGAAACTGTGGAGATCTATTCAATGGTGAGGCTGAGCATCGAGGACCTCCACGTAAGCAGAGTGGTGCCAAAATTGATGAGCTGTGTAAAAACTGGGAACAGTGCTCCGCACCGGGAAAGACGATGAAAAAGGCACCGGAGCCGCTGTTGAAGGTATGGAAGACGAGGTCTATTTTCTAGGACTTGGAGTACTGGCTCAAACTCGACACACCTCATTGCCTTGAGAAAATGCATATCTGTAAGAATGTCCTTGAGAGCTTGCTTGCGACACTGATGAACATGCCGGATAAGACCAAGGATGGGCCGAAGGCAAGAAAAGACTTGCAAGATTTGAAAACAGGGCAGATCTGCACATGCCACACCGTAAAAAGTCAGAGGAGATAGAGACGTAGACGATGGCGTAGGGGAAGAAGGGCAAAAAAGTAAAGGAAGAGGATTATTGCCCCCTTCTTGCTTCACGTTAAGTCCGGCTGAGATCAATCAATGCTTCAAGTGCCTTACCGGAATCAAAGTTAGTTCCGGTTACTGTGGGAAGATAAGCAGATTTGTAGACACGAAGAAGAAAAGGTTCAGAAGGATGAAGTCCCATGACTGTCATGTGATCATGAAGCAGACACTACATGTTGCCCTTAGAGGGATAATGGACAAGCACATCCATGACATGCTTATTGGTCTCTGCAACTTTTTCAACATCATCTCTCGAAAGTCGATCAATGTGAAGCAGCTCCGAAGGCTACAGGAAGAGATCATTGTGATACTAAATGATCTTGAGATGTACTTACCGCCCGCGTTCTTTGACGTCATGGTGCATCTGTGTGTCCATATTGTGGAAGACATAATAGACCTGGGACCGTCATTCCTGCACAACATGATTCTGTTCGAGAGGATGAATGGGGTCATCAAAGGATTCGTTCATAACATGTCTCGTCCGGATGGAAGCATCGTCCAGGGCTATCTGACACAAGAGTGCATCTTTTTCTGCGAGAATTATCTATATGGCGGAGATCGGCCTGGTGTTGGTTTGCCCGTTAAGAAGCACCTTGGGAGGCTCGAAGGAGAAGGTCACTCCAACGGTCGCAGGGAACTGCATGTGGGTTACTCAAATCGACGCAACGACTTTGACATGGAAAACTTAGTAGTGCTACATCACCTAAACGAGGTAGATCCTTTCGTGACACTACACAAAGAAACCATCGCAAAGAAGTATCGTGGCCGTGGGCTATGCAGGACGGACACCGAAGTTACTAGAGACCACAACTCCACTTTCCTGTGTTGGTTCAAAGAGCATATTCTAGCTAATCCCCGGGAAGAGGGCTCTAAGGACGGATTGTTCATATACGCCTAAGAACATGGCCCCGCGGCCAATCTCGCGACCTATCAGGCATACGATATCAATGGATAAACGTTCTACACTGAGGCCAAATATATGAACCGTGATTTTCAGAACTTAGGGGTGTCAATGGAGTGCATGACCGGCGACAACGACGCAACTAAGAGATTCTATGGAAGGGTCGAGGAGATCTGGGAGCTTGACTACACTGGATTGCACAGCGCGACGATGTTCCGTGCCAGATGGGCTAAGAATGTCGAATGAGAAAACTGGTATTTCACTACCATGTCTATACCCGACGCCGAGAGCGCTACCATGACACTACAAAAAAAGACACATCCGTGACATTTTGGGCCGAGCAAAAAAAAATTCTGTCATACTTATGACACTTCTATGACGATAATTGTGACAAAACCCGGTATCATCATAGATGTGGTGGGATCCTACTTCTATGACAAAAAATCATGACAGAAAATGGGCTTTTCGTCCTGGGCGGGCCGGAGACGCAGCTGCATGACATTCTTTGGGCCGTCCATGACGGAAAAAACGTGGTAGAAGCGAGGGTGAGGAAAATTTCGGGGAGTTCCCGGTTACGGTGGGTGGTTGGGGGCCGAGCGATGCGCGTTTCTCTCGTACACGTACGCGCGTGGGTGCGAGGCGTTGGGCTCTAACTGAACCCGAGCGATGCGTCGCCTAACTGAACCCGAGCAATTGCACTATAGGCTACGCGTTACTAAACCCGAGCGATCGAGCGATTCCTTCGCTACTGCTGCTAACTGAAGCCGATCGATGCTGCCTCTGGATGAACAGTGAGCGTTGCTGGGGGGTTTGGATGAACAGTTCCCGGTGGGGGTTGGATGAACAGGACCTTGTGGTGTTGCCGCTGGATGAACAGGACCCCGATCGATCAAGCCGGTTGGGTGTGGATGAACAGGACCCCGTGGAGGGCTGGATGAACAGGACCCCGTGGAGGGCTGGATGAACAGGACCCCGTGGAGGGAAGGTTGAACAGTAGCCGGTGGAGGGCTGGTTGAACAGTAGCCGGTGGAGGGCTGGATGAACAGTATCCCGTGGAGGAGCGCGCGGTGGAGGCTGGATGAATAGGAGCCCGTGGATGAACAGTCGCAGGTGGAGGCTGGAGGAGGTCGACGGTGGATGAACAGTAGCCCGTGGAGGCTGGAGGAGGTCGACGGTGGAGATGAACAGTATCCCGTGGAGTCTTGTTTTCCGGTACGCCACACCCTCCCGATGAACAGGACCCCCGTTTCAACCGTAGCGCTCCAACACAAGTCCGTTTCCTCCGTTTTGCTGTATGCCACACCCCTCCCGATCAACAGGACCCCATTTCGACCGTAGGAGGTCCAACAGAAGTCCGTTTCCTCCGTTTTATGGTACGCCAGACCCCTCCCAATGAACAGGTTCCCATTTCGACCGTGGCCGGTCGAACACATGGCCATTTCCTCCATTTTGTGGTATGCCATGCCTCGTTTCCATCGGCTGTTCCATGCAAGCCCTCCCGATGAACACAACGACGCATTCCCTTTCGACCCAGCCGGTTGGCTCCCCATGAACACGGCGACGACGCAGTTTCTCCGTTCCGACCTAGCCATGTACACGAGCCCTTGCCGTACGTATGCGTGAGTAGGCGTTCGAGACCCCGCCCGTATGTACGTATGTGGACGTATTTACTTTCTTGCACCCTGGACACTGTACATACGTGTATATGCTACGTGTGCGCTTCTACTATGACACGTGCACGCCTCTACATCGACTAGTATGTACATACACATTCGCGACCAGAATTACAACGCTACGTACGCTTCGACCAGGTGGGTCCTGACTGTCAGACACTTCCTTGCATGCGAAGATGTAGCTAGTGTGTCCCAGCAGTCAGGGCGGCGAATCGTTTTTTTGCTCGTAATATGGACGCACTTCCTTGCGTGCGAAGATGTAGCTGGTGGGTCCCAGCAGTCAGGGGGAAATGTTTTTTCGCAAAATACAGTGGCCCGTCCGGTGGGTCCCTGCTGTCAGGTGGAGGAATAATTATTTTGCGTGTAATAAGGAGCCAATTCCTTGCGGCTGCCGTGGACCCAGCTGTCAGCCTATCAACGTACAGTACTCTTCTGATGGATGTTATTCCTTGACCACATTGACCACGCCGCGTCGAGAGCACCAGGGCAGGGGACGACGGCGAGGCCTAGGAAGGGATGACGTGGAGCCGGGGAAGACGCGGCAGTGGATGCCCATGCGGAGAGGAGTACGAGGGTTCACTGGTTCGGCTGCGGTGTGAGGCTGTCATCGCCGCAGAATAACAGGGGGTGTGGGTGAGTAGAGGGATGTCTTGGCCAGCGGTGGGAGTAGTAGGGGGTGGTGAGGCCTCCACGGTATCACAGCCGACCACGGGAGGCAGGAGCACGCGGCACGACCGGCGCTGGTTTCGGTGGCTGGAGGAAGAAGACCAGATGTTGAAGAAGCACTACGGCCATTGGATGGACATCGTACGGTCACTGGAGCTAGAATCGTTCATATTGACTAAGTTGACAAAGCCCTCCGTCCCGTCAACTTAGTAGGCCCACAAGTCAGCCTCCCACTATGGTGGGTCCTAGCAGGTAGGGGGGTATTCATTTTTTTGTGTGCAATAAGGAGGCACTTCCTTGCGTGCGAACATATAGCTGGTGGGTCCGACCTGTCAGCGGGGGGAACATTTTTTTCATGAAATACAGAGGCCCTTCCGGTGGGTCCCAGATGTCAGGTGGAGGAATCATTATTTTGCACGTAATAAGGAGGAATTTCCTTCTGTGCGGCCGTGGACCCAGCTGTCAGCCTCTCCACGTACAGCCCACTTTCGATGGATGTCATTCGTTGACCATGTTGACCACGCCGCGCCGAGAGCGCCAGGGCGGTGGACGATGGCGAGGCCTATGAAGGGAACGACACAGAGCCGGGGAAGACACGACAGTGGCTGCCCACGCGGTGGAGAGTGATACGTCTCCAACGTATCTATAATTTTTGATTGTTCCATGCTATTATATTATCTGTTTTGGATGTTTATGGGCTTTATTAAACACTTTTATATTATTTTTGGGACTAACCTATTAACCCAGAGCCCAGTGCCAGTTTCTGTTTTTCCCTTGTTTCAGTGTTTCGCAGAAAAGGAATATCAAACGGAGTCCAAATGGAATGAAACCTTCGGGGGAGTTATTTTTGGAACGGAAGCAATCCAGGAGACTTGGAGTGCACGTCAGGGAAGCAACGAGGTGGCCACGAGGCAGGGAGGCGCGCCTGCCCCCTGGGCGCGCCCCCACCCTCGTGGCTCCCCTGGCCAACATCTTTCGCCTATATATCCATATACCCTAAAAACATCGGAGAACATAATAGATCGGGAGTTCCGCCGCTGCAAGCCTCTGTAGCCACCAAAAACCAATCGGGACCCTGTTCCGGCATCCTGCCGGAGGGGCGAACCCTCACCGGTGGCCATCTTCATCATCCCGGCGCTCTCCATGACGAGGAGGGAGTAGTTCACCCTCGGGGCTGAGGGTATGTACCAATGGCTATGTGTTTGATCTCTCTCTCTCTCGTGTTCTTGAGATGATATGATCTTGATGTATCGCGAGCTTTGCTATTATAGTTGGATCTTATGATGTTTCTCCCCCTCTACTCTCTTGTAATGGATTGAGTTTTCCCTTTGAAGTTATCTTATCGGATTGAGTCTTTAAGGATTTGAGAACACTTGATGTATGTCTTGCCGTGCTTATCTGTGGTGACAATGGGATATGACGTGATTCACTTGATGTATGTTTTGGTGATCAACTTGCGGGTTCCGCCCATGAACCTATGCATAGGGGTTGGCACACGTTTTCGTCTTGACTCTCCGGTAGAAACTTTGGGGCACTCTTTGAAGTACTTTGTGTTGGTTTGAATAGATGAATCTGAGATTGTGTGATGCATATCATATAATCATACACACGGATACTTGAGGTGACATTGAGGTATCTAGGTGACATTAAGGTTTTGGTTGATTTGTGTCTTAAGGTGTTATTCTAGTACGAACTCTATGATAGATTGAACGGAAAGAATAGCTATGTGTTATTTTACTACGGACTCTTGAATAGATCGATTAGAAAGGATAACTTTGAGGTGGTTTCGTACCCTACCATAATCTCTTCGTTTGTTCTCCGCTATTAGTGACTTTGGAGTGACTCTTTGTTGCATGTTGAGGGATAGTTATATGATCCAATTATGTTATTATTGTTGAGAGAACTTGCACTAGTGAAAGTATGAACCCTAGGCCTTGTTTCCTAGCATTGCAATACCGTTTACGCTCACTTTTATCATTAGTTACCTTGCTGTTTTTATATTTTCAGTTTACAAAAACCTATATCTACCATCTATATTGCACTTGTATCACCATCTCTTCGCCGAACTAGTGCACCTATACATTTACCATTGTATTGGGTGTGTTGGGGACACAAGAGACTCTTTGTTATTTGGTTGCAGGGTTGCTTGAGAGAGACCATCTTCAACCTACGCCTCCCACGGATTGATAAACCTTAGGTCATCCACTTGAGGGAAATTTGCTACTGTCCTACAAACCTCTGCACTTGGAGGCCCAACAACGTTTACAAGAAGAAGGTTGTGTAGTAGACATCAAGATCTTTTCTGGCGCCGTTGCCGGGGAGGTTAGTGCTTGTAGGTATATCTTTAGATCTTGCAATTGAATATTTTTTCCTTGTTTTATCACTAGTTTAGTCTATAAAAGAAAACTACAAAAAAATGGAATTGAGGGTACCTCACATGCTTCATCTTTTTAATGTCTTTCGTGAAAATGATGGGAAGGAAAATTGTGCTCAAGTGCTAGAAGAAGAATTACATAGAATGCTTGGCACAAAATATGTGAATGATGAGCATGATTGCAATGTTGTTAGTATGAATTCTTTGAATACCCATGATGCTAATGATATGCAAAGCCACAAGCTTGGGGAAGCTATGTTTGATGAAGATGATATTTTTGGTCCCCCAAGCTTTGATGAGCAAATTTACTATGATGAAAGCATGCCTCCTATCTATGATGATTATTGTGATGACACGTATGCTTTAAAGAATAATGATAACCATGAAACTTGTCATCTTGATCTTAATTTTCAATCATATGATAGTTATTTTGTTGAGTTTGCTCCCACTACTATTCATGAGAATAAATTTGCTTATGTGGAGAGTAATAAAAATTATATGCTTGTAGATCATGAAAAGAATGCTTTATGTGATGGTTATATTGTTTAATTCATTCATGATGCTACTGAAAATTATTATGAGGGAGGAATATATACTTGTAGGAATTGCAATAATATCAAGTTTCCTCTCTATGTGCTTAAAGTTTTGAAGTTATGCTTGTTTTGCCATCCTATGCTAGTTGATTATTGTTCCCATAAGTTGTTTGATCACAAAATCCCTATGCATAGGAAGTGGGTTAGACTTAAATGTGCTAGTCATATTCTTCATGATGCTCTCTTTATGTTCCAATTCTTATCTTTTATGTGAGCATCATTGAAATCATCATGCCTAGCTAGGGGCGTTAAACGTTACCGCTTGTTGGGAGGCCACCCAACTTTATTTTAGTTTCTTGCTTTTTGGTTCTGTTTAGAAATAAATAATCCATCTAGCTTCTGTTTATATGTGGTTTTGTGTTTTAATTAGTGTTTGTGCCAAGTAGAACCTTGGGAAGACTTGGGTGAAGTCTTTATGATCTTGCTGTAAAAAACAGAAACTTTAGCACTCACGAGATTAGCTAAACCTTTTTACTGGAGAGTGCTATTTAGTTGATTCTTTTTGAAGATGATTACTAAACAAATTCGTCAGGTCCACCAGTTTATTTAAGAATTTTTGGAGTTACAGAAGTATTCGAATGATACGGATTACTACAGACTGTTCTGTTTTTGACAGATTCTGTTTTTAGTGTGTTGTTTGCTTATTTTGATGAATCTATGGCTAGTAAAAGAGTTTATAAACCATAGAGAAGTTGGAATACAGTAAGTTTAACACCAATATAAATAAAGAATGAGTTCATTACAGTACCATGAAGTGGTGTTTTGTTTTCTTTCGCTAACGGAGCTCGCGAGATTTTCTGTTAAGTTTTGTGTTGTGAAGTTTTCATGTTTTAGGTAAAGATTCGATGGACTATGGAATAAGGAGTGGCAAGAGACTAAGCTTGGGGATGCCGAAGGCACCCCAAGGTAATATTCAAGGATAACCAAGAGCCTAAGCTTGGGGATGCCCCGGATGGCATCCCCTCTTTCGTCTTCGTTCATCGGTAACTTTACTTGGAGCTATATTTTTATTCACCACATGATATGTGTTTTGCTTGGAGTGTCATTTTTTTTGCTCGCTGTTTGAATAAAATACCAAGATATGAAATTCTTAAATGTTAGAGAGTCTTCACATAGTTGCATAATTATTCGACTACTCATTGGTCTTCACTTATATCTTTCGGAGTAGTTTGTCATTTGCTCTAGTTATATCCTTTTAGAGCACGACGATGGTTTTATTTTGAAGAAATAAATGAACTCTCATGCTTCACTTATATTATTTTGAGAGTCCTAAACAGCATGGTAATTTGCTTTGGTTATGAATTTAGTCCTAATATGATGGGCATCCAAGAGGGATATAATAAAAACTTTCATATAAAGTGCATTGAATACTATGTGAAGTTTGATTCCTTATGATTGTTTTGAGATATGAAGATGGTGATATTAGAGTCGTGCTAGTTGAGTAACTGTGAATCTGAGAAATACTTGTTCTAAATTTTGTGATTCCCGTAGCATGCACGTATGGTGAACCGTTATATGATGAAGTCGGAGCATGATTTATTTATTGATTGTCCTCCTTATGAGTGGCGGTCGGGGATGAGCGATGGTCTTTTCCTACCAATCTACCCCCCTAGGAGCATGCCCGTAGTACTTTGTTTTGATAACTAATAAATTTTTGCAATAAGTATGTGAGTTCTTTATGACTAGTGTTGAGTCCATGGATTATACGCACTCTCACCCTTCCACCATTGCTAGCCTCTCTAAATACCACGCACCTTTCGCCGGTATCATACACCCACCATATATCTTCCTCAAAACAGCCACCATACCTACCTATTATGGGATTTTCATAGCCATTCCGAGATATATTGCCATGCAAGTTTCCACCGTTCCGTTTATTATGACACGCTCCATCATTGTCATATTGCTTTGCATGATCACGTAGTTGACATTGTATTTGTGGCAAAGCCACCGTTCATAATTCTTTCATACATGTCACTCATGAGTCATTGCACATCCCGGTACACCGCCGAAGGCATTCATATAGAGTCATATTTTGTTCTAAGTATCGAGTTGTAATTCTTGAGTAGTAAGTAAATAAAAGTGTGATGATCATCATTATTAGAGCATTGTCCCAGTGAGGAATGGATGATGGAGACTATGAT
The DNA here is from genome assembly GCF_018294505.1 of Triticum aestivum. Taxonomy (NCBI): domain Eukaryota; kingdom Viridiplantae; phylum Streptophyta; class Magnoliopsida; order Poales; family Poaceae; genus Triticum; species Triticum aestivum. Next base: position 267,434,854 of record NC_057796.1, on the reverse strand, counting down.
TCCCCCACAAGTCGGGATGAGACTCTGGACTAAAAAAATAAAAAAAAATAAAAAGAAGAGAAAAAAAGAGGCCATAAAAAAAGACCCTAAAAATGAGAGAAAAAGAGAGAAGGGACAATGCTACTATCCTTTTACAACACTTGTGCTTCAAAGTAGGACCATAATCTTCATGATAGAGAGTCTCCTATGTTGTCACTTTTATATACTAGTGGGAATTTTCATTATAGAACTTGGCTTGTATATTCCAATGATGGGCTTCCTCAAAATGCCCTAGGTCTTCGTGAGCAAACGAGTTGAATGCACACCCACTTAGTTTCTTTTTGAGCTTTCATACACTCACAGCTCTAGTGCATCCGTTGCATGGCAATCCCTACTCACTCACATTGATATCTATTGATGGGCATCTCCATAGCCCGTTGATACGCCTAGTTGATGTGAGACTATCTTCTCCTTTTTGTCTTCTCCACAACCACCATTCTATTCCACCTATTGTGCTATGTCCATGGCTCACGCTCATGTATTGCGTGAAGATTGAAAAAGTTTGAGAACATCAAAAGTATGAAACAATTGCTTGGCTTGTCATCGGGGTTGTGCATGATTTAAATATTTTGTCTGATGAAGATAGAGCATAGCCAGACTATATGATTTTGTAGGGATAACTTTCTTTGGCCATGTTATTTTGAGAAGACATGATTGCTTTGTTAGTATGCTTGAAGTATTATTGTTTTCATGTCAATATTAAACTTTTTTCTTGAATCTTATGGATCTGAATATTCTTGCCACAATAAAGAAGATTACATTGATAGATATGTTAGGTAGCATTCCACATCAAAAATTCAGTTTTTTATCATTTACCTACTCGAGGACGAGCAGGAATTAAGCTTGGGGATGCTGATACGTCTCCAACGTATCTATAATTTTTGATTGTTCCATGCTATTATATTATCTGTTTTGGATGTTTATGGGCTTTATTAAACACTTTTATATTATTTTTGGGACTAACCTATTAACCTAGAGCCCAGTTCCAGTTTCTGTTTTTCCCTTGTTTTAGTGTTTCGCAGAAAAGGAATATCAAACGGAGTCCAAACAGAATGAAACCTTCGGGAGAGTTATTTTTGGAACGGAAGCAATCCAAGAGACTTGGAGTGCACGTCAGGGAAGCAACAAGGTGGCCACGAGGCAGGGAGGCGCGCCTGCCCCCCTGGGCACGCCCCCACCCTCGTGGGCCCCTCATGGCTCCCTTGACCGACTTCTTTCGCCTATATATATATATCCATATACCCTAAAAACATCGGAGAACAGAATAGATCGGGAGTTCCGCCGCCGCAAGCCTCTGTAGCCACCAAAAACCAATCGGGACCCTGTTCCGGCACCCTGCTGGAGGGGGGAACCCTCACCAGTGGCCATCTTCATCATCCCAGCGCTCTCCATGATGAGGAGGGAGTAGTTCACCCTCGGGGCTGAGGGTATGTACCAGTAGCTATGTGTTTGATCTCTCTCTCTCTCTCTCTCTCTCTCTCTCTCTCTCTCTTGTGTTCTTGAGAAGATACGATCTTGATGTATCACGAGCTTTGCTATTATAGTTGGATCTTATGATGTTTCTCCCCCTCTACTCTCTTGTAATGGATTGAGTTTTCCCTTTGAAGTTATCTTATCGGATTGAGTCTTTAAGGATTTGAGAACACTTGATGTATGTCTTGCCGTGCTTATCTGTGGTGACAATGGGATATGACGTGATTCACTTGATGTATGTTTTGGTGATCAACTTGCGGGTTCCGCCCATGAACCTATGCATAGGGGTTGGCACACGTTTTCGTCTTGACCCTCGGGTAGAAACTTTGGGGCACTCTTTGAAGTACTTTTTGTTGGTTTAAATAGATGAATCTGAGATTGTGTGATGCATATCGTATAAACATACCCACGGATACTTGAGGTGACATTGGAGTATCTAGGTGACATTAAGGTTTTGGTTGATTTGTGTCTTAAGGTGTTATTCTAGTACGAACTCTATGATGGATTGAACGGAAAGAATAGCTTCGTGTTATTTTACTACGGACTCTTGAATAGATCAATCAGAAAGGATAACTTTGAGGTGGTTTCATACCCTACCATAATCTCTTCGTTTGTTCTCCGCTATTAGTGACTTTGGAGTGACTCTTTGTTGCATGTTGAGGGATAGTTATATGATCCAATTATGTTATTATTGTTGAGAGAACTTGCACTAGTGAAAGTATGAACCCTAGGCCTTGTTTCCTAGCATTGCAATACCGTTTACGCTCACTTTTATCATTAGTTACCTTGTTGTTTTTATATTTTTTCAGTTTACAAAAACCTATATCTACCATCTATATTGCACTTGTATCACCATCTCTTCGCCGAACTAGTGCACCTACACAATTTACCATTGTATTGGGTGTGTTGGGGACACAAGAGACTCTTTGTTATTTGGTTGCAGGGTTGCTTGAGAGAGACCATCTTCAACCTATGCCTCCCACAGATTGATAAACCTTAGGTCATCCACTTGAGGGAAATTTGCTACTGTCCTACAAACCTCTGCACTTGGAGGCCCAACAACGTCTACAAGAAGAAGGTTGTGTAGTAGACATCAGAGAGTACGAGGGTTGACTGGTTCGGCTGCCGTCGCCGGAAAATAACAGGAGGTGTGGGTGAGTAGAGGGATAGACAGGCCAGGGATGCGAGTATGGTGGGGCCGTGAGGCCTACCCAGCAGCACAGCCGGCCACGGGAGGCGGGAGCAGGCGGTTCCGCCGGCACTAGTTTGGGCGGCCGGAGCAGGAAGATCAGAGACTGAAGAAGCACGATTGCCGTTAGATTGACATCTAACGGTCTGACGCTGGTAGAGTCGATTGTTGACTAAGTTTCTTTTTTGAGAAACCTTGTGTTCACATGAACTTAGTAGGCCCACAAGTCAGCCTCCAAATCTGTGGCAGACAACATAGAGCCCATTTGCTATTTTTTAATAATTTGCAGCCGATTTGCTAATTCTTAAGTAATTTATTAGAGCCCATTTTCTGCCCAGGACCACAGTCAAAAAGTTCAACCTTGTTTTGCATATTTTGGTGGAGTCCGAACTGTTGTAATCCCAAAATGATAAACATTTTTTAAAGAACTTATTGATTTGCCAAAAAAATCATTTTGTTTTTGTAAGCAAATAAGACGTGGGACAATTGAGTTGGTTTAAGGGAAAACCAGTGGTAAAAAAATCAGCGTTGGGAGGGAAAACAACAACAAAAATAAGGATGTAAATATGAAAAGGGAATTTTATGTATTTTCAATATAACGATACGTGTATATGAACTAGTAAAACTATAGGTAGAGATTAGAAAAACGGATCTAGGACATGCGTTTCAAGAGGAAAATAGAACTGGGCTGTGTGTTTGATTCAGTAAAAAAACTGCCTGCGGATGTTGTAAGACAAAATATAACTAACACTGGTGGGCCAGAGGCCAGTAGATACCTGCTGGATCTTTGTGCCCCGTTGTCGTCATGGGCTGGGCCTGCTAAAAACAAAACCAAGCCTGGGCAGTCTACAACACTGTTGAAACTTGCTCGACCTGAAAAAACAATATACCTGCTCAATAAACGAGAGAATTCTGCAAGTATAGACTGATAACTGGGATGCAGCAGGGATATTGTTTTTTCATTGATAATAAGTGCATGCACTTGTTTCAAAAAATTTGAGAACTGGGAATTCGAACGGCAGGTGCTTATGCTACCCATCAAATAAAAATCAGGTGCCTGAAAATTCGTTTCGAAACAAATGATTTAGCTTTATATCCACGTCGACCCTCGGAATGATGGTTAGAAGCAAATGCCAAGTTCATACCGAAAGATCGTTAACAACAATACCAACTTGCGGACGACAAGGTAGTACAAGTACCAATACCAAACTAACTTATAATCTCTTTACTCCTGGCCCTAGTGTTCGCCTGGTAGAAATTCTTGCAGAAGACCAGCTCCCGCTCCTTCTCTTGCTCCAGGTCCCCGAGGTGGTACTGGTGCATCACCTAGTTGGTCCTCTGCTGGTCGAAGTTCTTGTTGGTGTGCAACACCAGAACCTTTTTTCTGCCCGTCTGCCGGCCGTTGACCATCACCGGCAAGGTATTGCCGGTATTGTGCTACATCGCGTGCATGCCGCACTCCGACTGTATCTTGCGATGCGCCCACGTGCCCCTTTTGAACACCCTGGAATTGTGCTGGAAGAAATGCTTGCTTAGGCCAATCAGTGTGATACCTGCAGTATTGTCGAATACATGTTTTAGTGTACGTAGTTGGCATTTTCATAACATCTTTGGCATGTTGCAGTCACTTGTTTCACTTTTTATTAGCTGTCAAATTGTAATTGCTTCACTAGGTCTATGTCTAAAAAGAAAAATAGAGCTATAAACAAAGGAATATGTTTGTGCAAGTAGATGGCCGATCGGTGTCTTACCTGGAAGTTTCTCAGGATGGGTGTAGCATATGCCGTGCTCGCTGTCGATGGTTAGTATGAACAAATCGATGAGAGGGTGAGATCTCGCGCTGTCAGCACTCACTTTGGCCTCAAGGTGCTCGATTAGCTCCTGATCCGTGGGATCAAACTTGACGCCAGCCGGCAGCACCGGCCAATCCTTCTTGGACTTGCATCGGTTAATTCCAGTTATATGGTACTCAATGTATGATCAATCGACTGTTTTAAGTGAATGATGAAAGATTTCGACAGATAAGTGGTTCTCCAAATCTGAAGTCCAGAATACCCGAACACGCCGCCGGGATTCTTGTGTCACCTCACGCGCAGCGTGTTGTCACGGTCAATTCAATGTGTGGACATGATGAATAATTTGACCGACGTATACTAGTTCTGCTACTGTACTACTTACTAGTCGTATTTAGTGTCACATTTTAACCATAGGTTTAACTAACAAGTACGCACTTGAAGCCTAATTGATATATATATATATATATATGGCTTCTGCACAACATCTCCATCATCATTATCAGTACATCTTATGCAGGTGAGTTAGGATGCACTTGATCCCAGAAAGGTATCTATCCTTCAAACCGGAGGAGTGCTTCAAACTAACAACAGTACATAATATCCAACAAAAGAGGGTCGTGCTACAGCAGCAGAATACATGGCTCAGTCTACATATCAGTACGAATCAAGTTGTGCATATTTGCTGTTGGCATGAACCACATCGCCGCATGTCGGGTTTGCAAAAGCCATCCATCCCATGGAAGCTTGATGCCTTTCACACACTGAAGATTATCTGGCAACAAGCTGTGTCGACGAATCTCTGGATATGGTGATTCATGAAACCCATGGTATGATGTGTAAACACAGTCCCCCCTGGCGAATGGAAGTTGCATAGCACGGTAATCATCGCCGGTGATATGATCGATGATTGGTTGGATGATCGGATAATTGAGCCCGAGGAACATGGAGTGGTTGCCGAGGATGTAAACCCGCCTTTAGTTGAATATGCCTGGCCCAACGGAGCTGGGATCTTTCTCGAACACGAAGCAACGATAGCCATCAATGTCACGAATGCCCCAGGCATTGTACTGCATGTGGTTTGATGTAATGGTTTGGTCAATTTGGTACGTGCGAATGAGCATCAAATGACCGCCGTCAGCTGAACGAGTGATAAACCACCACCCATCGGCTGGTATGATTCCAGGTCCTGGAATCATGAAGGCCAGCACATTTGCGTCTGCTGCACAATTCAAATTGGAGACCAAAAGGACAAAAATAAACATTCATGTTCAGAGTATGTGTGGAATTAAGATTATTATAACAGTGACACATATCATAGACTGAGAATTGCAATGCCGTGGTCATAATCATACCCCAAGTTAAAAAAATAAGCCAATGGCTTTCATATTCTAGAAAAATGTCATGGTTCAAACATCAAGTAACAATGAGAGCAAAACAGCTATGACAGAGCCTAATCATATTCTACCATAGCACTTACCACTGTTCTCATATCAACTCTAAGCAATAACATGCGTTGTTATAAAAATCTTGGAAATGAGAGTAACATATAGCAATCATGAGGTTATGCTCATAATATCTATTCTAACAATCATTAGATGCCAATTGTTCTCATATCAACTCTAACAATAACATGTGTGGTCATAAAAATCTAGGAAATGAGAGGAACATATAGCAATGATGTGGTTATAGACATACTATCTATTCTAAACTTGTAACAATGAACAGGCAGTGGTATTCATAAGGTAAAGATGAGATGAGATAGAACACTTACACGATGATAGATTCCACCAGTATAGGCAGCCAATCTGTGCATCGACCGCGTACACGATGCCATCGTGCACTATAGCATCAGACAGAAATGTTGCCTCAACATGATTGACGATGATCCATAACCATGTATGGCGACCGGATTCCAGATAGACTAATCCCATGTTAAACAAGGCAATGATCTTGTAATCCATGTAGTCTTCTGATGGTGTGGACACTTCGTAGATTACAACTTTCAGCAAATAGAGGTCGAGCCAAAAGCTTGACGCGTCCCGTGCGTAGTAGGCAAGAGTGTCTGGCGGGCCGCGAGGCTCGATGGCGGTGGTATCCAACGATGGAAAGGTGATCTCTCGCTGGGTGTAGATATCCACGAGACTCCATGGACTACCAGATTGGTGGATGAGAACGATCCAGTTGGCCTTCAGGCCCGCCCAGTAGTGGTTGCGCATGAAGGACAGGTGGACGGCTAGTGGTAGCATGTCGAGGGGCACCACGACAACCTCCGTAGGATCGTCAAGTCGGTGTCTGGGCCACATGCGAGGATCGGGCATCAGCAAGCAGGGTGTCTTGAAAGGAGCCGGCCGGTTGCAGACGAGTAGACGGTACAAAGACACCGAGCATGCGGCCAGACGGACGGTGCTGAGTAGGTCCATACGATTACAGATCTGCTCCAAGAGAACATCGGGGAGGGAATTCCAATCGCGGCTCTGCGTGTTAGTCGGTTCTGCCATTGGGGTTTTCGGTGCCTGCGAACCAGCGCGGAAGTGGATTCGGGCGGGTGAGCGAAGAAGCTTCTCCTCGTGTGGCCGAGCAATGAGCGAGGGGATATGGTATGCATGAGCTACCAAGGAATATGGCACGGGCGGGCGAGCAGTGAGCAGGGGGAAATGGTGTGCGGCCGACGATGGGGAAAAGAGGAGGAAGAAGAAGAGAGGAGGAAGAAGAGTGAAAGACGGGGAAGAAAGTGCATTAAATCTCAATTCTACTAGTACTACTACCAGGATATACCGTCCTTCGGAGTGTAAATAGTTACACTGATGACATGTGGGTCTACCTCATGAGGGCCCATATGTTAGTTAATGGAGGAGAGAGGTGCGTAGGCGTATTTGCGAAAGCGTGCTCTACCGGCAAACATGATGGCAGTACTGGGTAAGGCTGATTTAGTAACACCAACACGCTGGTTCAACTTATTAATTAAGTGTCCCATCTGCTGCAGCGTGTATTGTCACTTCACTGCGAAGACTAGATGAATAGTTCTCTCAGACCGAGATGGGGATAATGGACCGCGAAGACTTCCTATCTACAATATCCCTATGCCTCTACGCTCACTTCACTCATTTTTCTCCATACGTAGTCACTTGTTGAAATCTCTAGAAAGAAAAATACTCCGTATTTGGGAACACAGGGAGGCTTTTACTCCGTATTTGGGAACAGAGGGAGTATCACCATATGGAGGGAACAGAGGAAGCTTGTAATATGAACATGTCAATGGGAGGGAGTAAGCCTCATGCATGCATGCATGCATGCAACATGCAACACTCACACGTATACATGGACGCACACAACACTCATGCACCCATGCGGCACACAGCACACGACTCAACACACATGCTCACGCTCAAGTGCCAAACCTACTCCCTATGTCCGTGAAAGACTGTACATTTAGAGATTTACACATTGACCAGGGCATAATTAACGCCCAAAAGTAGCAGACTTATGTGTGCATGGGACCATTGAGAGAAGAAGATTAAATGAAGGTTGTTGCATGCTGTAATCAAGGATAGACATGTAGCCTATACCTAGAGCCCAAGTTGGTGCATTAGTCAATCAATATCAATTTAGATTAAAGGCTAAATGCATTGGAAGTGTAGATGTACTGCACTTTTTTTAGCCGTTGTACACTCTTTGTTGGAAGACCGAGGGAGTACACGTGCATGCACTCACATACACAGCCAGGGTGGTTCGCGCGCAAGGGTTGGACTCCTGTCGCGCCTGCGTAAAGTTTTGTTTAACTGATTCCTTTTCTTTGCCAACTGACAGGTGGGACCCAGAAACCAGGTGACAATTTAACCAGTCAACAAAGTGCCACGTCGACTATGTGGCCGGTCAGTAGGGTGCAATACGGTGCTCTACGATGGCTAGTGATCGTATAATCACCGCAAAACTATATATAGTGACCGTCAAGAGCGTATTGTCACATACGTTGATCGCCAGTGTATTTTTCTCGTTTCAAATTAAGCCATATTAACCGGAAAGGATGCAGTATGGACTAGTACTAGTACTGCTTTGATGTGTCCTGTTAACTCGCCGAACGAGGAGAATCTTGCTTGCTACGCCTCTCCCTCGCCCACGCGTGCGATGGCTCGCAGGACAAGGAGAGGGTTTTGACTACATCGCCCTCTCCCTCGCCCTCGCGGTGACCGTGCAACAGTTCAATCGGTGTCATATTGCCAGAAGCATATTGTACTGTAGTATCATCATTGTTGGACCTTCCGAAGAGGCGAAGAGCCAAGTGCAAGGTTCACACGAGTACGAACTGTTGAACCTCCCGAAGAGGCAAAGAGCCAAGAGCAAGGTTTTATAGGAGTTGTCGTCCTAGTAGGAGTATACTACAACTATAGCGAACGATGCTACTGTATGATGCCGCCACGTCACCTATATCCAAAGTTGTGCCACCTTTTTTTTTTCTCAAAGAGCATGTTGGAGCCCGTGCAACAACCACACAAGTTGCACGTACACATAACACATTTACTAGTAATAAATTCTAAAGGACAAATGCCAGTATGCCACACAAGTTCATCTCCAATTCATGTGATAAATTTGTGCACGACTAGTCAACATATATTCACAGCGCTACCGTTCACAATTTACCGTACTCCACTTACATGTTATAGATGGTCTACATGTCCTCCTCCAGGTTCTAGTCCCAGGTGTTCTTCATGGATAGCACGATCCATAGCGGCGGGCAACGGGAATCATTGTCACAGCTTTCTAGTCCGGTTCCACACGATGGAGACTCATCCAAGCTGAAGCGGCATAAATCAGGGATAGCGTGTCCCAACATGTCGTTCATCCGGCGGTGCGCACTGAAGACACAACCATGCTTCATGAATGGTAGGCCTTCGGTCTCGTGCACGGAAGGTGGCATCTGCTTCACAATGGGGTAGCTATCCCCAATGAAAAGCGAGTACTCTCCAAGAGTGGTCCTCGGCACCCACATAGCATCACAGGGGTCGAACTCGGCGCTGTTCATCTGGTACACGGGGCATCTCAGATCTGGACACATGGTGACGTACATAGTCAAGGTCCATGCATAATAATGTTGTGCTCAAATATGGCGGTCAGTAATACTGTGCAGCAAATAGTACTACTCCGGTATAGAGGAAGTAAAATAACCGGCTTATTATATATAGCCACTCTTGGCTACATTGATGAGATAGTAAGACATGGAAAAACAAAAATGGTGGCAGCTAGTGGGTTCAAGTCTTCAAGGGCCTAGCTAGCTATACGCATCCTCCAAGGTAAAAAGTACTCCTACTAGTACTAGTAAGTAGTACAACAATGAAAGAGAAGGCGAGAGGGTTAAAAAATGGAATACCTGGGTAGATGGTGACGGTCAGATCGTGGTAGATTGTGTGACCATGTTGCACATCAGAGGTACCATGGGTAACGACTGCTAAGATAGTTGATCCCAATATGCCAAAGTCAGCTACAAGGTTCCAGGTTAGACCGAATCGCGGATGCAAATGCACATCCAGGATTGGTGATCTTGTTTTGATCGGGGGATGACTGGTCCCTGCAAAATAATGGAGTACCGTTAGGGATGCAAATGATGGTTTGTGCATTCCGTTTGTAATCTCTCGTACCATAGGATGGCAACCAGATGAAACAAGTCCCCTGGCTTGTCACCGTGAAGATGTGGCCTAGATGGCGCACGACGTCTTCGAACGTGTAGGGGTACAAATCTGCCGCCGCCAACATGTGCCAGCCTCTGCCGTTACTGCCTCTTGCATTGATGGCAATCCTTATGTCGAACACCACGATGAGATAGTAATCGTCGTAGCCGCGTCGCTTTGTCGGCGGGTCCGCAATTGCTATCTTCTTCAATCTCATGTATGCATCATCATACGTATTCAAGCCCGGCCACACTACTAGGAAAAGGGCTATAGCTGATATGGACATTAATGGCGCACCATGTATGTGGCGCGCCATTAGTAGTTTTGAAAAAAAAATAAAAAAAATTGTTAGCAGTGGCGCACCAGGGGATAGTGCGCCATTACTAGTTGATATAGTACTATTTTGTTACTAATGGCGTGATAATAGTGGCGCACCTGTAGTGCGCCATCAATGGCAAAAACAGGTGCGCCACTAATTAGCCTTTTCCTAGTAGTGCCAGTCCGGAAGGCCGATCTCAATGGTGGAGAAGGGGTCTACGGGAACGGCCACACTGCTGTGGATGTTGTGCAAAATGATTGTGGTATCCGACCGGAGGTATGCAAGCCAATCTTCGTTGGCACCGACCCAGACCTATATATAAGACGGTGGGCAGCGGAGAAATTACGGGATGGAAATGTAATAACTAAGTACTACATGATCAAACTCCATTACTGACCTGCTCATCGGACAAAATCCGACTACCTCTCAACGTCGGCAACTCTAGCGGAGTCAATGTGCAACCATGTCCAGGGAGCGCTGGACTGTTTGAAGGATTGTCCCATAGAAGAACCTTCTCCTTGAGGACGCATGGAAGACCAACAAGCATGGCCTTTTCCCAAGCCTGTTTAAGCACCGTCTTGAAAAAGTTGGTGCAGGAAGCACCGAGTCTTGCGGCAGTGAGGACGTCAGAGCGGCGTGCAATTTCTCCCAGAGGATCATCGTCCAAGGTCTCCCAGCCCCGACGAGGAAGAGAACCGCCTGGCGAATCCATGGG